>NC_134357.1:428515760-428588260 GCF_048569485.1 Anomaloglossus baeobatrachus | reverse complement strand
CAAGGAAACATGCCATTATTGTGCAACTTGAGCCCTGCTCATTCTTGGCTTCCAATCTTGATAAATTGCCTGAGCTCGCCACGTACGTCTTGGGGATCTTGTCGTGTCCTGCAGCCAGCGTTCTCTCGGAACCTGTCTTCAGTGCTGCTGTGGGTCTGCTGGCAGATAAGCACACGTGTCTGTCCACTGACAATGTGGACATGGCTCTCAGAGGACTTTTCTTCCCCGGGGTCAGCCAGGGGACGGGAAATGCACGCGTATTTTTGAGAGTGCTTCATGCAAAGCATCTTTTTCTTTTTCAAAAGGGGGCTCAACCGATGCCAGTCAAGTGGGGTGTGTGTGGCCCAGTGAGTGGCAACGAGGGAGACTGTGGTTGGAGTCCCCTCGCTGTGTTTCTAAAAGAACCAAGATGAACAAGTCATGGCTCTCAGAGGACTTTTCTTCCCCGGGGTCAGCCAGGGGACGGGAAAGGCACGCGTATTTGTGAGAGTGCTTCATGCAAAGCATCTTTTTCTTTTTCAAAAGGGGGCTCAACCGATGCCAGTCAAGTGGGGTGTGTGTGGCCCAGTGAGTGGCAACGAGGGAGACTGTGGTTGGAGTCCCCTCGCTGTGTTTCTAAAAGAACCAAGATGAACAAGTCATGGCTCTCAGAGGAATTTTTGTTCCCCGGGGTCAGCCAGGGGACGGGAAAGGCACGCGTATTTGTGAGAGTGCTTCATGCAAAGCATCTTTTTCTTTTTCAAAAGGGGGCTCAACCGATGCCAGTCAAGTGGGGTGTGTGTGGCCCAGTGAGTGGCAACGAGGGAGACTGTGGTTGGAGTCCCCTCGCTGTGTTTCTAAAAGAACCAAGATGAACAAGTCATGGCTCTCAGAGGACTTTTCTTCCCCGGGGTCAGCCAGGGGACGGGAAAGGCACGCGTATTTTTGAGAGTGCTTCATGCAAAGCATCTTTTTCTTTTTCAAAAGGGGGCTCAACCGATGCCAGTCAAGTGGGGTGTGTGTGGCCCAGTGAGTGGCAACGAGGGAGACTGTGGTTGGAGTCCCCTCGCTGTGTTTCTAAAAGAACCAAGATGAACAAGTCATGGCTCTCAGAGGACTTTTCTTCCCCGGGGTCAGCCAGGGGACGGGAAAGGCACGCGTATTTTTGAGAGTGCTTCATGCAAAGCATCTTTTTCTTTTTCAAAAGGGGGCTCAACCGATGCCAGTCAAGTGGGGTGTGTGTGGCCCAGTGAGTGGCAACGAGGGAGACTGTGGTTGGAGTCCCCTCGCTGTGTTTCTAAAAGAACCAAGATGAACAAGTCATGGCTCTCAGAGGACTTTTCTTCCCCGGGGTCAGCCAGGGGACGGGAAAGGCACGCGTATTTTTGAGAGTGCTTCATGCAAAGCATCTTTTTCTTTTTCAAAAGGGGGCTCAACCGATGCCAGTCAAGTGGGGTGTGTGTGGCCCAGTGAGTGGCAACGAGGGAGACTGTGGTTGGAGTCCCCTCGCTGTGTTATACATGCTTTTAGAAGGGCATGACATGGCTTGGAGGTTGACTTTCATAAAATGCAAACTGTTGGCTACCAAAATGCTGCCTTTCCAACAACTGTGGTTATAGGCAATGAGGAACATACTGATGAAGATGAGACGCAGATACCCGATTGGGATGACAACTTAAATATTCGGTCAGGGCAAGAAGAAACTCGGTCTGAGGGGGAGGGGAGTGCAAACACAACAATTGATGATGAAGTTCTAGATCCCACCTACTGTCAACCCACAGTCAGACACTCGAGGAGGTCAATAGAGGCGGTGGAGGAGGATGCAACCGACGTCGAAGTAACCTGGCGCCTTCCTGGACACAGTCGGAGCACTGGTAGCACGTCTACAACTGCATCCTCAGCCACCACTCTGCCTCTGAGCATTATTCGGGGTGGATCAACAGGTCGCATGGCCTCTAAGCCTTGCCTAGCCTGGTCCTTTTTTGACATAAAAAAAGATCGGCCAAATTATGTGATCTGTAACATTTGCCATGGTTATCTTAGTAGAGGTCAAAACCTCAGCAGTTTGACAACTTCTTCCATGAATCGTCACATGAATAAATATCATATGGCCTGGTGGGAAGCTCACCGTGCTGCAATGCGGCCTAGTGGAGCCAACCATCCACCGCCTGCCCCTTCCAGGGCATCCGCGCGCTCGTCATCTTCTAGGACTGTGGGGACAGCTGTCACACCTGTTTTTCCACCCACAACTTCCACCACTGCAACCGCAACAGGCAGTTTGCTTGGTAGGTCGTCAGTTGGTTTGGAAGGGGAAACAAGTGAGTGTGTACAGCTCTCTCAGACATCGATAGCACCAACTTTGGATGAAGGCAACATCATGTCTCCGCCTGCACTTTCCTCCCAAAGCTGCATTTTTCCAGGGACACCCTACTCAACACCGTCTACACACAGCAGCCAGATCTCTGTCCCTCAGATGTGGTCAAATAAAAGGCCACTTCCTTCGACCCATGACAAAGCGAAGAGGTTGACTCTATCCCTCTGTAAGCTGTTGGCTACAGAAATGCTGCCTTTCCGCCTAGTGGACACACAGGATTTTAGAGACCTTATATCTGTCGCTGTGCCCCAGTACCAGATGCCTAGTCGCCACTACTTCTCTAAGAAAGGTGTGCCCGCGCTACACCAGCATGTCGCACACAATATCACCGCTTCCTTGAGAAACTCTGTGTGTGAACGGGTGAATTTCAGCACCGATACTTGGACCAGTAAGCATGGACAGGGACGTTACATGTCGCTGACTGGGCACTGGGTAACTATGGTGATAGATGGTGAAGGGTCTGCTGCACAAGTCTTGCCGTCCCCACGACTTGTGTGTCAATCCTCTGTCTGTCCAAGTTCCGCCACTGCTTCTGCATCCTCCACCTCATCTGGGTCCTCCACCTCCGCCCCAAGCCTGCCTGGTCAGGCCACCAGCGTTCTCACTGCGCAGAAGGAATCACGCACCCCTCATTACTATGCTGGCAGCAGAGCGCAACGGCATCAGGCGGTCTTTAGCTTGACATGTCTTGGGAATAAGAGTCACACAGCTGAGGAGTTGTGGTCAGCTCTGCGGTCCGAGTTTAATAAATGGTTGTCTCCACTCAACCTGCAGCCTGGTAAGGCCGTGTGCGACAATGCTGCAAACCTGGGTGCGGCCCTTCGCCTGGGCAAGGTGACACACGTGCCTTGTATGGCTCACGTGTTGAACCTTGTTGTCCAGCAATTTTTAACACACTATCCCGGCCTAGATGGCCTTCTGACCAGGGCACGGAAACTGTCTGCAGTGCTCACTTCCGCCGTTCAAGCGCCGCAGCTGAGCGACTTGCATCGCTCCAGAAGTCTTTCGGCCTGCCGGTTCATCGCCTGAAATGCGATGTGGCGACACGCTGGAATTCAACTCTCCACATGTTACAGCGACTGTGGCAGCACCGCAGAGCCCTGGTGCAATACGTCATGACGTATAGCCTGGGCCAACGAGATGCAGAGGTGGGGCAGATCACCCTGATGGAGTGATCTCAGATCACGGACCTATGCACCCTTCTGCACAGTTTCGACATGGCGACGAATATGTTTAGCGCTGACAATGCCATTATCAGCATGACGATTACAGTCATTTACATGCTGGAGCACACGCTAAACACTATTCGGAGTCAGGGGGTGGGACAACAGGAAGGGGAGGAACTACAGGAGGATTCATATGCGCAAGACACAACAACATCACCAAGGTCCAGACGTTCATCATCACCAACGCGGCAGGCATGGGACCATGGGGGACAGGGATCAACAAGGGCGCATGGTAGCAGGCGAGATGTTGAGGAAGGTGCAGGAGGACATGAAGATATGGAGGACGAACTGTCCATGGACATGGAAGACTCAGCTGATGAGGGGGACCTTGGTCAAATTTAAGTTGAAAGAGGTTGGGGGGAGATGACAGAGGAAGAAAGAACGGTTAGCACCTCTATGCCACAAACACAGCGTGGACTTGGTCCGCATGGCTGCGCAAGACACATGAGTGCCTTCTTGTTGCACTACCTCCAACATGACCCTCGTATTGTCAAAATTAGAAGTGATGATGACTACTGGCTTGCCACACTATTAGATCCCCGGGACAAGTCCAAATTTTGTGACATAATTCCACCCATAGAAAGGGACGCACGTATGCAGGAGTATCAGCAGAAGCTGTTACTCGATCTTAGCTCGGCTTTTCCACCAAACAACCGTGCAGGTGAAGGGAGTGATTCTCCCAGTTGTAACTTGACAAACATGGGACGGCCTCGTCATCTTCAACAGTCTACCCGTACCAGTAGGACCGTATCTGGTGCTGGTAACAGCAATTTTATGGAATCTTTTCATAATTTTTTTAGACCCTCCTTTGCAAGGCCACCAGAGACATCAAGTGTGTCACATAGTCAACGGATGGAGAGGATGATACAGGAGTATCTCCAAATGAACATCGATGCAATGACTTTGCAAATGGAGCCTTGCTCCTTTTGTGCTTCAAATCTAGAAAAATGTCAAGAGCTCTCCAGTTACGCCTTGAAGATTTTGTCGTGTCCAGCTGCCAGCGTTGTCTCTGAACGTGTCTTCAGTGCTGCTGGGTGTGTGCTGACAGATAAGCGCACGCGTCTGTCCAGTGACAATGTGGACAGACTGACGTTCATCAAAATGAACAAGTCATGGATCCAGAAGGAATTTACTACCCCTGTGTCATCCTGGGGAGAGTAAATGCTTGTGGATTTGGAATGTGCTTGATGCAAATCAAAACATCCTGTTTGCAACTAGGGCACAAGTCCTGCCACTGATGGGGTGTCTGTGTGCCCAATTTGGGGAAAAAAGGTAGACTCCGCTTGGAGTAACCCTTGCTTGCTGTGTTTTTTAAAAATGATACAAGATGAACAGATCTGAAGGCAAGATGAAGGCAACATCATGTCTCCGCCTGCACTTTTCTCACAAACCTGCATTTTTCCAGGGACACCCTACTCAACACCGTCTACAGACAGCAGCCAGATCTCTGTCCCTCAGATGTGGTCAAATAAAAGGCCACTTACTGCGACCCATGACAAAGCTAAGTGGTTGACTCTATCCCTCTGTAAGCTGTTGGCTACCGAAATGCTGCCTTTACGCGTAGTGGACACACAGGATTTTACAGACCTTATGTCTGTCGCTGTGCCCCAGTACCAGATGCCCAATCACCACTGCTTCTCCAAGAAAAGCATGCCCGCGCTACA
The DNA here is from genome assembly GCF_048569485.1 of Anomaloglossus baeobatrachus. Taxonomy (NCBI): domain Eukaryota; kingdom Metazoa; phylum Chordata; class Amphibia; order Anura; family Aromobatidae; genus Anomaloglossus; species Anomaloglossus baeobatrachus. The sequence continues at coordinate 428,583,017 of NC_134357.1, read as the reverse complement.
CCAGCATGTCGCACACAACATCACCACTTCCTTGAGAAAATCTGTGTGCGACAGGGTGCATTTCAACACAGATACTTGGACCAGTAAGCATAGACAGGGTCATTACATGTCACTGACTGGGCACTGGCAAACTATGGTGAGAGATGGAGAAGGGTCTGCTGTACAAGTCTTGCCGTCCCCACGAGTTGTTTCAATCCTTGTTCTGTATGTAGAAGTTAATACACTGCTTCTGCCTCTTCAACCTCGTGTGGGTCCTCTACCTTGGCGCAAACCCTGTGTGGTCAGGCCACCCTTCCTTGCAACTGCGCACAAGGACTACCACACACCTCCTTACTATGCTGGCAGCAGAGCTCAATGCCATCAGGCGGTCAAAGTTTTACTTTGAAATGTATGGGAAATGTGAGTCACACCGCTATTACAGAGAATAGTAGTCAGGCAGGGTCAAAACATTAATTGAGGAACAGGAACAGAATGGGACGGCCAGGAAAGAATCAGAAAACAAGCAGAGGTGAAATGCGTATCGGCCAACAAGGTACATAAACAGCAAGCAGGAAAAGTAGTCAGGTAACAAGCACACAAAGAAGGGAATTTTGTTTACTTACCGTAAATTCCTTTTCTTCTAGCTCCAATTGGGAGACCCAGCCAATTGGGTGTATAGCTATTGCCTCTGGAGGCCACACAAAGTATTACACTTAAAAGTGTAAGGCCCCTCCCCTTCTGGCTATACACCCCCAGTGGGATCACTGGCTCACCAGTTTTAGTGCCAAAGCAAGAAGGAGGAAAGCCAATAACTGGTTTAAAGACCAATTCAATCCGAGGAAACATCGGAGAACTGAACCATACCACATGAACAACATGTGTACCCGAAAAAACAGAAAAACCCCGAGAAAACAGGGCGGGTGCTGGGTCTCCCAATTGGAGCTAGAAGAAAAGGAATTTACGGTAAGTAAACAAAATTCCCTTCTTCTTTGTCGCTCCATTGGGAGACCCAGACAATTGGGATGTCCAAAAGCAATCCCTGGGTGGGTAAAAGAATACCTCATGATAGGGCCGTCAAACGGCCCTCTCCTACAGGTGGCCAACCGCCGCCTGAATGACTTATCTACCTAGGCTGGCGTCTGCCGAAGCGTAGGTATGCATCTGATAATGCTTGGTAAAAGTAAGTAGACTCGACCAGGTGGATGCCTGACACACCTGCTGAGCCGTAGCCTGGTGCCGTAATGCCCAGGATGCACCCACGGCTCTGGTAGAATGGGCCTTCGGCCTTGAGAGAACCAGAAGCCCAGTAGAACTGTAGGTTTCAAGAATTGGTTCCTCGAGCCCCCGAGCAAGGGTGGATCTGGAAGCTTGCGACTGTTTACGCCGACCAGCGACAAGGACAAAGAGTGCATCCGGGTGGCGCAGGAGCGCCATGCGGGAGTAGAACCTGAGTGCTCTCACCAGAACCAACAGATGCAAATCTTTCTGAAATTGATGGACTGGACGAGGACACAAAGAAGGTGAGGTGATATCCTGATTGATATGAAAATGGGATACCACCTTAGGGAGAAATTCCGGAACCGGACGCAGAACTACCCTGTCCTGGTGAAGGACCAGGAAGGGAGTTTGTATGAGAGCGTTGCTAGCTCGGAAACTCTCCTAAGAGACGAGACCGTTACTAGAAGGCCACTTCCCGTGAAAAACGGGAAGGGAGACATCCTTCAAAGGCTCGAAAGGCGGCATCTGGAGAGCAATTAGAACCTTGTTCAGATCTCAGGGCTCTAACGGCCGCTTGTACGGAGTGCTGAGAAGACAAACTCCCCGTAGGAACGTGCGTACCTGAGGAAGTCGTCGTTTCTGAAAAAATACAGATAGCGCTGAGACTTGTCCCTAAAGGGAACTGAGCGACAACCCATTTTCCTACCTAGATTGCAGGAAGGAAGGAAACATAGACGATGCAACCGGCCAGGGAGAAACACCCTGCGCCGAGCACCGAGATAAGAACATCTTCCACGTCCTGTGGTCAATCTTGGCGGACGTTGGTATGCTAGCCTGTCTCATGGTGGCAACCACGTCCTGAGGTAATCCTGACGACACTAGGTTCCAGGACTCAATGCCACACCATCCGTTTGAGGGCCGTAGATTCAAATGGAAGAATGGCTCTTGAGACAGCCAGTCTGATTGGTCTGGTAGTGCCCCCGGTTAGCCTACCGTGAGGCACCACAGAACCGAGTACCACAACATCCTCGGCCAATTTGTAGCGACGAGGATGGCGCGGCCGCAGTCGGTCTTGATCTAGCGCAGTACTCTGGGCAACAATGCCAGAGGTGGCACCTAAGGTAGCTGGAACTGCGACCAATGCTGAACTAAGGCGTTTGCCGCCAGAGCTCGATGATTGTGAAACCGTGCCATGAAGCTGGCACATTGTTGTTGTGCCGTGACGCCATTAGATCGACGTCCGGCCTCTGTCAGCGGCGCCAGATCTCCTGAAACCCGTCCGGGTGAGGAGACCATACTCTTTCGGCCACACCTCAGCGACTTAGGAAGTCAGCTTCCTAGTTTCCACCCTTGGGATGTGAATTGTGGATATGGTGGATGCCGTGTCTTCCACCCACATCAGAACCTGCCGGACTTCCTGGAAGGCTTGCCGGTTGCGCGTTCTTCCTTGGTGGTTGATGTATGCCACCGCTGTGGAGCTGTCCGACTGAAGTCGGATATGCTTGCTTTCCAGCCGCTGTTGGAAGGATTGTAGGGCAAGATACACTGCTCTGTGTTCAAGAACATTGATCTGAAGAGTGGACTCTTGCTGAGTCCACGTACCCTGAGCGCTGTAGTGGAGAAAAACTGCTCCCCACCCTGATAGACTCGCGTCTGTCGTAACTATCGCCCAGGACGGGGATAGGAAGGACCTTCTTTTTGACCAAGAGGTGAGAAGAAGCCACCACCGTAGAGATTCCTTGGCCGCCTGAGAAAGAACGACGACTCTGTTGAGGGACGTCGACTCCTCGTCCCATTGGCGGAGAATGTCCCATTGTAGTGGACGCAGTAAAACTGCGCGAAAGGAACTGCCTCCATTGCTACCATCTTACGTAGGAAGTGCATGAGGCGTCTCAATGTGTGCGACTGGTTCTTAAAGAAGAGCTTGCAGCCCGTAGTGAATGCTGTTTGTCTAGCGGCAGCTTCACTATCGCTGAGAGAGTAAGAAACTCTATGCCTAGATATTTTATCGATAGGGTCGGGGTCGGATCTGACTTTAAAAAGTTGATGATCCACCCAAAACTCTAGAGAGTCTCCAGCGCAACGTTCGGGCAGTGTTGGCATGTTTCCTAAGAGAGTGCCTTGACAAGTAGATCGTCTAAATACGGGACCACAGAGTGACCCTGAGAGTGCAGGACTGTGACTACTGCTGCCCTGACCTTGGCGAAGACCAGTTGGACTGTCGCTAGCCGGAAGGTAGAGCTACGAACAGAGGGTGTTCGTCTCCTATAACGAAGCGTAGAAACGCTAGTGCTCTGGATCAATCGGCACGTGTGGATAAGCATCCTTGATGCCTAATGATGCTAGGAAATATCCTTGGGACCTTGAGGCGATGACATGGCGGAGGGATTCCATCCGGAACCGCCTGGTGTCCACGAGCTTGCTGAGCATTCTTAGATCCAGAACGGGACGGAACGGCCCGTTGTTATAGGTACCGCAAAGAATTTGGGGTAAAAACCGTGACCTTGTTCCTGAAGAGGAACGGGGGTCATCACTCTTTCTGCCTATAGAGTGCACCCTGTTTGCAGAAGAGCAGCGGCCCGGCCGGGAGGTGGAGAAATTCTGAAGAATCGAGTTGGAGGACGAGAAGTGAGCTCTATCCTGTACCCGTGAGACAGAATGTCTCACACTCAATGGTCATTGACCTATGGCAGCTAAATATCGCCAAGGCGGGAGAGCCTGCTACCGACCGAGGCCGCAAGTCATGAGGAAGCCGCCTTGGAAGCGGGTTTTCAGACTGTCGCTTTTTTGGGCGAGACTGAGCCCGCTAAGAATCTTAGCTCCTCTGATCCTTTTGAGTCCACATTGGACGAGGAAAAATGGGACCTGCCCTAGCCTCGAAAAGGCCGAAAACCCCGACTGCCTCTTGCTCTGTTGGGGTTTGTTGTGTCCGGGCTGAGGAAAGGATGAATCCTTACCCCTGGACTGTTTGATGGTTACATCCAACGCTCACCAAACAGTCGGTCTCGCGTAAGAAACAAATGCAGACATTTGAGAGGTTAAGGATGCCACCTGCGGCACAGATGTACGTGTAACCGTGTCAATCTGTGTAAGACAAGCTGAAATAGCTTGGAGTGCCCCAAGGGAGAGAATGCCGGAGCCAACGGTGCGCCGACAGCCTCATAGATGGCTTTCGACCAGAGATCCATCTGTCTGTCAGTGGCATCTTTGAGTTTGCAGTTCCATCTCCCACTGCAACTATGGATCTAGCTACAAGCCTGGAGATTGGAGGATGCCGCTCGGGACATTGGGTCCAGTCCTTGACCAAGTCAGGGGACAGGGATAACGTGTATCCTAAGCCGTTTGGAGAAGCGCATATCTGGATAAGCGTGGTGTTCCTGGACTGCCTCTCTGAAGGCAGAGTGGTCCAGAAAAATACGTGAAGCTGACTCCTCCACTGGAGGAGCTGTGAGAAATAACCCACATTCTATAGATGGACGCTATAAGATTATTTACTATGGCGTCACAATCAGGTGTATCCAGATTGAGAGCGGTCTCAGGATTAGAATCCTGAGCCGCTACTTCCGCCTCATTACACAGCGAGTCCTTCTGTTAGGACCCTGATGAAACCGAGGCCGCTCATAGCGAGCCCACTTAGGCTGTCTGGGACTGACGTCCGTGCAGAGCCGTGACTCTGGGATGCGTGTGACATTCCCGGAGCTGTTAGTTATTCACACTGAGGGGGGCCATGGATCAATGATTCAACAGTGCCCATATTGTGAGAGACATGTCCGGACTGCTAGGCTTCTAGTATCATAGCCATAGTCTCAGAAAAACTGTCAGTAAATACTGCAGACACCGTCCTCATCCCCTGGCCATTAGTGCATACAATGGGAGTCTATGTACCTGCCGGCCGTATAGCCGTACATGCTGTACCAGCTGTATAGAAAAACATGTGGTTCTGCACCTTTGTTTTACACAGAGAATATGCTGATAAGTCCTCCGCATAATCCAGGAGGGTATATACAACGTGCGACCAAACAGTGCAATGTATATAGTACAAGCATATCTATAAGTGCACTTCTGCACTAGTGGGGTTAGCACCACAGGTGCTGCTTAACGCATGTTACAGCGATTGTGTGACTATCAGAATGCCAGGGTCTTCCACACTTGTCTCTGTATCGTACAGAAACTGACACTAATGGCTGCCGGTGTCCTTGTAGAGAAGGAAGCCGTGGGCGTGCCTGAGAAAGTGCGGGAATCCGGATTCACAGTGCACACAGTGAGAGGGGTGGAGTATGCAAAACATACTCCAGCTCTCAGCTCTGCTCTATGCAGCGTCACGCCCCTACCCTGACTGTCAGGGCTGTGGGCGGTAACGAAGGGAGACTAGGCCCAGAAGCCGGGGACTCGAGTTAACAGCGCGGCCGCCGTAAAAGCGCGGGCCGCGCTGAAGTCCCCGGCGCACCACAAGTGCCAGCCGCGCCGCAGTTCCAGCGGCCGGCGCGACCGATTCATAGAAGTGGCCAGCGTCCCGCCCCTCTCCTGACTGGCAGGTCTGGGGGCGGGAGCGAACGGAAGCAGGCCGCAAAAGCCGGGGACTCTAGTTATCAGCGCGGCCGCCGTAAAAGCGCGGGCCGCGCTGAAGTCCCCGGCGCACCACAAGTGCCAGCCGCGCCGCTGCCAGCGGCCGGCGCGACCGATTCCTGGAAGTGGCCAGCGTCCCGCCCCTCTCCTGACTGGCAGGTCTGGGGGCGGGAACGAACGGAAGCAGGCCGCAAAAGCCGGGGACTCTAGTTATCAGCGCGGCCGCCGTAAAAGCGCAGGCCGCGCTGAAGTCCCCGGCGCACTACAAGTGCCAGCCGCGCCGCAGTCCCAGCGGCCGGCGCGACCAATTCCCATAAGTGAGCCTGCTTCAGCAAAGCTGAATGAGGCCATGGCACAGGCGCCGCAGCGCTGATGTCCCCCGGCGCACTACAACACCCAGCATGCTGCGGTGTGAGCGCCAAATGCACGGGGACACAGAGTACCTTGAGGAAGCAGGGCCATGTCCCTGATGTACTCCGCTCCATCCAGCATCTTCTCCAGGGGCTGTAGATGGAGCACGGTCTCAGTGCCTGGAGACCGGTAAATCCCACTTCACCCAGAGCCCTGTAAAAAGGGATGGGGAAGGAATCAGCATGTGGGCTCCTGCCGCCGTACCCGCAATGGGTACCTCAACCTTACAAACACCTCCGACATACAGTGGGGTGAGAAGGGAGCATGCTGGGGACACTATATGTGTCCTCTTTTCTTCCATCCGACATAGTCAGCAGCTGCTGCTGACTAAAAAGTGGAGCTATGCGTGGATGTGTTGCCTCCTTCGCACAAAGCACAAAACTGGTGAGCCAGTGATCCCACTGGGGGTGTATAGCCAGAAGGGGAGGGGCCTTACACTTTTAAGTGTAATACTTTGTGTGGCCTCCAGAGGCAATAGCTATACACCCAATTGGCTGGGTCTCCCAATGGAGCGACAAAGAAATCATAAAACTGAACTGGGGGTAAAATTAACCAGAGGTTCATAGCTATGTCTGGCAGTGGTCTGCAGACAGGATGGGCATAAAAAAGGGTGTGGTGTCTTCCCATTGGTTGTAGCTGAATGATGGTATTTCATCTGTGAGATACCCACCAGCTACATTCAGCCAGAGATTCTGCATCTGTCAAGGTAATGCAGCCCAGTGGGTGAGCATAACCTGCGTCCACCTGCGCCGCTGGCATCGACTACTCTCCCATCATCAGCACTATTCATGAAAGGAACACGTTGTCACCTGGCGACCGGAGTACAAATTGACGGAGCGGACTCCGTTGGTGACTTAACAGCCGTGTGCGGCAATGATGCAAACCTGGCTGCGGGCCATCCTCAGGGCAATGTGACACACGTGCCTTTTAGGGCTCACGTGTTGAACCGAATTCGCCAGCAATTTTTAAAACACCATCACGGCCTACATGGCCTTGTGCAGTGGGCACGCTCGCTATGTGCTCACTTCCATCGTGCGCACACAGCAGCTCAACAACTTTCATCACTCCGGAAGTCTTAGGCTATGTGCGCACTAGGCGTTTTTTTCACGCTGCGTTTTTATGTGCGTTTTTGTCTAAAAAACGCACCCGCGGCTAAAAAAACGCGGCAAAAACGCATGCGTTTTTGCCGCGATTTGGTGCGTTTTTTGCTGCGTTTTTGCTCACTGCGTTTTTAATCAGTGCACAATGCCATTAAAGATTGTTGATGGAAAAAAAAAAAAAAAAAGGTCTGATGTCATTTCCTTCTTCAAAATGTTCATTGTATGCAGGAGAGCAGACAGCTGCAGAACTAGTGTATGCAGGAGAGCAGACAGCAGCTGCAGAACTACAAGTCTCAGCATCCTCCATTCACTAGTGTAAGCAGGAGAGCAGACAGCAGCTGCAGAACTACAAGTCTCAGCATCCTCCATTCACTAGTGTATGCAGGAGAGCAGACAGCAGCTGCAGAACTACAAGTCTCAGCATCCTCCATTCACTAGTGTATGGAGGAGAGCAGACAGCAGCTGCAGAACTACAAGTCTCAGCATCCTCCATTCACTAGTGTATGCAGGAGAGCAGACAGCAGCTGCAGAACTACAAGTCTCAGCATACTCCATTCACTAGTGTATGGAGGAGAGCAGACAGCAGCTGCAGAACTACAAGTCTCAGCATCCTCCATTCACTAGTGTATGCAGGAGAGCAGACAGCAGCTGCAGAACTACAAGTCTCAGCATCCTCCATTCACTAGTGTATGGAGGAGAGCAGACAGCAGCTGCAGAACTACAAGTCTCAGCATCCTCCATTCACTAGTGTATGCAGGAGAGCAGACAGCAGCTGCAGAACTACAAGTCTCAGCATCCTCCATTCACTAGTGTATGGAGGAGAGCAGACAGCAGCTGCAGAACTACAAGTCTCAGCATCCTCCATTCACTAGTGTATGCAGGAGAGCAGACAGCAGCTGCATAACTACAAGTCTCAGCATCCTCCATTCACTAGTGTATGCAGGAGAGCAGACAGCAGCTGCAGAACTACAAGTCTCAGCATCCGCCATTCACTAGTGTATGCAGGAGAGCAGACAGCAGCTGCAGAACTACAAGTCTCAGCATCCTCCATTCACTAGTGTATGCAGGAGAGCAGACAGCAGCTGCAGAACTACAAGTCTCAGCATCCTCCATTCACTAGTGTATGCAGGAGAGCAGACAGCAGCTGCAGAACTACAAGGCTCAGCATCCTCCATCCAGGACTGTATGCAGTTTTTTGCCCAAAAAGAAAAAAAAAATGACATGGGCTTCGCCATATTGTTGTATGCTAGCCGGGTACAGCAGGCAGGTACGGGCTGCCCCCAACCCCCAGCTGCCTATTTGTACCCGGCTGGGAACCAAAAATATAGGGAATCCCTTTTTTTTAAAATTATTTCATGAATTTCATGAAATAATTTTAAAAAAAAATGACGTGAGCTTCGCTCAATTTTTGAGTCCAGCCGGGTACAACTAGGCAGCTGGGGATTGGAATCCACAGTGCAGGGTGCCCATGCTTTCTGGGCACCCCCGCTGTGAATTGCAGTCCCGCAGCCACCCCAGAAAATGGCGCTTTCATAGAAGCGCCATCTTCTGGCGCTGTATCCAACTCTTCTAGCTGCCCTGGTGACGGGTGGCTAGCTAGGTAATAATGGAGTTAGGGCTAGCTGTATATTATCAGCTAGCCCTAAGCCCGAAATTCATGGTGTCACGCCAATATTAGACATGGCCACCATGAATTTCTAGTAATGATAAAAAAAAAACACAACACAGAGAAAAATATTTTTATTAGAAATAAAACACAACACAATTAGTGACTCCATCTTTATTGAAATAAACCCCCCTCCGCAGTAATCCTGGGTCAGGGTCCCGCGCCGTCCAATCCGGATCCAATATCATCTGATCGGTTTGCTGGAAGGCAAAGCGACCAGATGATGTGTCAGGTTCAAGGAAGTGAATCACATGACACATCAGCTGATTGTATAAAAGCCGATTATACAATCAGCTGATGCATCAGTAGAAAAAAAAAAAAAAAAATAATAATACTCACTTATGTGCTCTGCTGATGACCGGCAGCTCCTGGAGCGATCGATTGGACAGGAGTCTGATCCCGTCCGATCGCTGCAGCAGCTGCCGGTGATCAGCTGATGAAGTCCCCTGACGGCAGGATCAGCTGATAGCCGGCCGAAAAAGCCGGCGACACCGCGATCAGCTGATGCGTCAGGTGACTGCATCAGGTGATCAGCGCCAGGTCCTGCAAGCAAGGTCCTGCCCCGGGGAGACTGCACACAGCCAGAGCGGCGGGACCGGGAGGAGATGGGAGCGGGCATGGCACCGGGACCCTGCGGACAGGTGAGTATATGACATTTTTTTTTTTTCTACTGTTCACTTTTGTTTTCGCCGCTGCCTTCACCTCCTGCCTGTACATGGCGCCGCACGGAGCTGACATGGCACCGGACGGGAGGTGGAGGCAGCGGTGACGGTACCGGGAGGATTCATGCTTCTGTGTTTACCAACAGAAGGAATCCTCTTCCTGTACACGTCACTGTAGTGCCCACCCCTTGCGTGTATAGCTGCGTTTTTAGTCATAGAAACGCGGCTATATGCGTTATTCATTGCGTTTTTAACATCTCATTGAATTCAATGAGTGAAAAACGCAGTGGAAAACGCAGAAATAATTGACATGCTGCGTTTTTGTGGTCACCACAAAAACGCAGCTAAAAAAAAACCGCTGTGTGAGGACAGCACTTCTGAAAACCCATTGACATTGCTGGGGAAGCAATGTCACTGCGTTTTCAGCACAAAAACGCGGTAAAAAACGCCGCTAAAAACGCGGCAAAAACGCCTAGTGCGCACATAGCCTTAGGGTCTGGCAGTTAAACGCCGTAAATGCGATGTTTCGACACGCAGGAATTGGAATCTGCACATGTTGCAGCGTGTGTGGCAGCACCGCAGAGCCCTGCTGAAATACGGTAAGACATATAGCCTGGGATAACTTGATCCAGAGGTGGTGCAGATCACGCTGCTGGAGTGGTGTCAGATCAAGGACCTATGCACCCTGCTACACAGTTTTGAAATGTCGACGAAGATGTTTAGCACTGGCAATGTCATTCTCAGCGTGACAATTCTGGTCATCTACATGATGGAGCACACTGTAATTATTATTCGGAGTCAGGTGTTGGGACAAGAGGAAGGGGAGGAAGTACAGGAGGAGTCATATGCGGAAGGGATAACAAGATCTACGAGGTCCAGATGGTCAGCGGCACCTATGCGGCAGTCATGGTGAGGGAGAGGGATTAACAAGGGCGCATAGTATCAGCAAAAAGTGTTGATGAAAGTGCAGGAGCCCATGAAGAAATGGAGGACGAACTGGCGATGGGCATGGAAGACTCAGCAGATGAGTGAGAGCTTGCTCACATTTCGGTTGTGCGAGGTTGGGGGGAGAGGGCAGAGGAAGGATGCACGATTCTCACCTCTCTGCCACCAACACACCAAGGACTTGGTCCTCCTGGATGCACAAGACACATGAGCGCCTTCTTGCTGCACTACCTACATGACCCTCGGATTGTATGAATTTGAACTAATCCTGAATACTGGGTTGCCACACTGTTAGATCCCCGGTACAAGACAAAATTTGGCGAACTAATTCCTGCCATAGAAATAGACGCACGTATACAGGAGTATCTGCAGAATGTGGTACGCAATCTTAGATCTACTTGTCCACTAAACACCAGTGCTGCACAGAGTGAATCTCAACGCTTTGTCATGGATAGGAGGAAATGGTCTTTTACTTGTCCACATCGGAGGGACCGAGGGATGGCTGCTGTGCTGAGATGGCGTTGAGTACGGTGTCCCTGCACAGTTGCACTTTTGGTCATATCCCAAAATGAGTTGAAAAAGGACAGATGCTGTTGGAAAGGGGAACAGGTGTGTTGGAAAGGGGAAAAAAGTTTTGGTCCGTGGATTTGGTGGTTAAGCAACTGTAACATTTGCTGAAGAAACAACATCTGTTACAGTGGGACTGGCAGATTTGGATAAAGTGGTATATAATCTGTGACCGCTATATAACGAAAATTAATAAGAAAAGAAAGAGAAAGGTATATATCCCCATCAGCAGTCAGTGTCCACCGTGCTCCCAGTTGGAAAAGGAGAGGTTGGCAACTTGAAGGTTTGGTGGAGGATACAGAGCTGTGTGGCTATGAAACTAATAGTAGCCTGAACCGAGTTAGACGCCATTCGGATCTGGAGACTGTGAGCCCTGTTAGCATCACAGGGTCCACATGCCCACCCAGCCCAGGAACTCCCTGTTAACAACACAGGGGCCATTGAGTACGCTGACCGTGTGCGTAGGGGCCACACCTGTGGACAGCAGGCGCATCAGCAGCAGCAGGCCTGTTAATGCCACTGGGCTGCACAAGCAGGACTGTTAGGACAGGAGCTGGTCTTAACCGTTCTGCGTTACCAACTGTGGTGGTGGCCTGCATCCACCACCCGATCCCTGCCTACCTCTGGCCTAAAGCCGCAATGGGTTCAACACATGGAGGTGTGCTCTTTCGGAGCATAATAGAAGACTGCGCACCTCCTTGTTGGCTCCAGCCCCTTTTATAACCTGGGTCCGCCCCAAACCAGGGTGAACCACAATGCACCTCCTGGAGACAAAAGTAGAGTGACACGTCATGAGTGGCATAACTAGCGTCCTATTTGGAAACGCAACTTCAATGATGACCTCATGGCTGCCATGACCCAAACACCTCACCAGTCATCGTCTGAGCATCAATAATGCGGTGACAAGTCATAGGTGTGGGCCTCTGCAAGCCATTTGGGAGGACACCTGATGCCCTGTGGTCTATATGGGACCCCCACATCAGGGCCAGGGCCAAAGAGTTCATTACCGGACCTAGTCTCTGATGCAGGAAGTGCCTGAGCATGCTCAGTAGCATGAAATACAGTCTCTGAAAAAAGACTATCAGCTTTAGCATGGTGTCTATGCCCAAAACAGGACTTATACCCGGCACGGAATGCAAGCACCTGTGCAAAGAGGCTTTTCACACTTAGTGTGGGAGCATGCGCTGTATCCCGAAATGAAAACTTAGCGTCAGGAATGGCACAGTCAGGCTGAGCATACTCACTAGGCGAAACACTGTAATTATGCTGCAGCTGGGGTACATCGGCACACGCATGCGCACTAGCTGCCTCTCCACACTTAGACGTGGAGGGGAAATTTGTCTTGGAGATGCTGTCTATGAACAGAAGGAAAAGCTAAAGGAAGCCTGACTTTCTATCCCTCCGAATTATGAAATGCAGCAATGAATTCCATGAGTTTGCTATAACATTAGCGTAGCAAAATGTGCATGAGTGTGTGATGTAGAGGTGCTAGAAATAGCTTGTCACCAGTGGTGCACTAATGGAATACAACAGCCAGTTCTATGATGCCACAAAATGGCAGTATTTTGTGCTATCATTATAGCTTATTAAAAACAGAGCACGAGGTTGTCATGCAGAGGTGCTGCACATAGATTTGCAGTAGTGTGAATTGACAAAAGTACAATAGCCACGTTTAGGATACAACTAGGTACAGTGAGTGTTTGCTAGTATAATGGCTGAGTTTAAAAAAGTTTGAGTGTGCAATGCAGGCAGACGTGCTGCAAATAACGTTCCAATACTGTGAATTGACAAAAGTACAATAGCCACGTTTAGGATACAACTAGGTACAGTGAGTGTTTGCTAGTATAATGGCTGAGTTTAAAAAAGTTTGAGTGTGCAAGGCAGGCAGATGTCCTGCAAATAACGTTCCAATACTGTGAATTGACAAAAGTACAATAGCCACGTTTACGATACAACTAGGTACAGTGAGTGTTTGCTAGTATAATGGCTGAGTTTAAAAAAGTTTGAGTGTGCAATGCAGGCAGATGTCATGCAAATAACGTTCCAATACTGTGAATTGACAAAAGTCCAATAGCCACGTATAGGATGCCACTAGGTACACTGAGTGTTTGCTAGTAAAATTGCTTAGTTTAAAAAAGTTGTAGTGTGCAATGCAGGCAGACGTGCTCTGCAAATGTCTTTGCACTAGTGGGACTATAGCAAAGTCCAATAGCCACGTATAGGATGCCACTAGGTACACTGAGTGTTTGCTAGTAAAATTGCTTAGTTTAAAAAAGTTGTAGTGTGCAATGCAGGCAGATGTGCTCTGCAAATGTCTTTGCACTAGTGGGACTATAGCAAAGTCCAATAGCCACGTATAGGATGCCACTAGGTACACTGAGTGTTTGCTAGTATAATGGCTTACTTAGAATGAGTTGGAGTGTGCAGAGGACAAGAGGGTACAGTGGCAGGATTGTGGTGCTCTGGGTAGAGGAATGGAAGCCTGCCTTTCTATTCCCTCCTAATGGTGAAATGCAGGGAGGAAATCCCTGACCTGGGCTACACAGACGCTGTTGCTGTTTGCAGGACCTGTCACTTATGGCTCTCTGACCCTGCCGCTTTGAGCCCTTAAAAGGACTGCTAGAATGTGCTCTCCCTAAGCTGTCTAACGTTGTGTATGCAGCGCATACAGCTGTATCGGCTATAGGACTCAGGAGGACGGAGCTGCGACACTGATGTCTGACACCAAAGACGCAGAAGGCAGATAATGGCGTTCGTGAAGAAAATGTCCGGTTTTATAATGCAGGGACATGTGACATGCAGATCCTATCACACATGCCGTTGCTTCTCTGGCTCAAAGTCCACTTAGGTGTGTGTGTGTCTGTGATTGGCTGACATGCTGGCCCGCCCCACAAGACGCGCGCGCTTAGGGAAGGAAGACAAGAAAAAAAAAAAAAAATGGCGATCGCCATTATAGAAACAGCAGTGATCTGAAGGCGCTGTTCACGCACACTATACACTGAAATGTGATAATAGTTTGATTCACAGAGTGACTTACACTATTACAGCAGAAACCAAGCTAGGATTTAGCTGTTTTTTGGCTGCTAGAACCGTTCTCGAACGTTTCTAGAACTATCGAGCTTTTGCAAAAAGCTCGAGTTCTAGTTCGATCTAGAACATGCCCCAAAATCACTCGAGCCGCGAACTGGAGAACCACGAACCACGAACCGCGCTCAACTCTAGTAATAAGGAGTTATTGGCAGCCCATAGCTGGCAATAAGTCATAGATTAATCATGTCAGGCGTCTCCCCGAGACACCCTCCATGATTAATCTGTAAATTACAGTAAATATACACACACACCCGAAAAATCCTTTATTAGAAATAAAAGAAGGGAATTTTGTTTACTTACCGTAAATTCCTTTTCTTCTAGCTCCAATTGGGAGACCCAGACAATTGGGTGTATAGCTACTGCCTCCGGAGGCCACACAAAGTATTACACTAAAAAGTGTAAGGCCCCTCCCCTTCTGGCTATACACCCCCCCGTGGGATCACGGGCTCCTCAGTTTTAGTGCAAAAGCAAGAAGGAGGAAAGCCAATAACTGTTTTAAAGACAAATTCAATCCGAGGAACAACATCGGAGAACTGAACTCTTCAACATGAACAACATGTGCACCCGAAAAAACAAAATCCCTAAGAAAACAGGGCGGGTGCTGGGTCTCCCAATTGGAGCTAGAAGAAAAGGAATTTACGGTAAGTAAACAAAATTCCCTTCTTCTTTGTCGCTCCTAATTGGGAGACCCAGACAATTGGGACGTCCAAAAGCAGTCCCTGGGTGGGTAAAAGAATACCTCGTGATAGGGCCGTCAAACAGCCCTTTCCTACAGGTGGGCCACCGCCGCCTGAAGGACTTGTCTACCTAGGCTGGCATCCGCCGAAGCGTAGGTATGCACCTGATAATG
This sequence comes from Anomaloglossus baeobatrachus, assembly GCF_048569485.1. Taxonomy (NCBI): domain Eukaryota; kingdom Metazoa; phylum Chordata; class Amphibia; order Anura; family Aromobatidae; genus Anomaloglossus; species Anomaloglossus baeobatrachus. The sequence continues at coordinate 428,567,963 of NC_134357.1, read as the reverse complement.
CTTGGTAAAAGTGTGCAGACTCGACCAGGTAGCCGCCTGGCACACCTGCTGAGCCGTAGCCTGGTGCCGTAATGCCCAGGACGCACCCACGGCTCTGGTAGAATGGGCTTTCAGTCCTGATGGAATCGGAAGCCCAGCAGAACGGTAGGTGTGAAGAATTGGTTCCTTGATCCACCGCGCCAGGGTGGATTTGGAAGCTTGCGACCCCTTACGCTGACCAGCGACAAGGATAAAGAGTGCATCCGAGCGGCGCAGGGGCGCCGTGCGGGAAATGTAGATCCTGAGTGCTCTCACCAGATCCAATAAATGCAAACCTTTTTCAAATTGGTGAACTGGATGCGGACACAAAGACGGTAAAGTGATATCCTGGTTGAGATGAAAGGAGGATACCACCTTAGGAAGAAATTCTGGAATTGGACGCAGAACTACCTTGTCCTGGTGAAATACTAGGAAGGGAGATCTGCATGATAACGCCGCCAGCTCGGACACTCTCCGAAGAGACGTGACCGCCAATAGAAAGGCCACTTTCTGTGAAAGACGAGAAAGGGAAACATCCTTCAAAAGCTCGAAAGGCGGCTTCTGGAGAGCAATTAGGACCTTGTTCAGATCCCAGGGCTCCAACGGCCGCTTGTAAGGGGGGACGATATGACAAACCCCTTGCAGGAACGTGCGTACCTGAGGAAGTCGCGCTAGGCGCTTCTGAAAAAATACGGATAGCGCGGAGACTTGACCTTTAAGGGAGCCGAGCGACAAACCTTTTTCCAACCCAGACTGCAGGAAGGAAAGAAAAATAGGCAATGCAAATGGCCAGGGAGAAACTCCCTGAGCAGAGCACCAAGATAAGAATATCTTCCACGTCCTGTGGTAGATCTTGGCGGAGGATGGTTTCCTAGCCTGTCTCATGGTGGCAACCACTTCATGAGATAAACCTGAGGCCGCTAGGATCCAGGACTCAATGGCCACACAGTCAGGTTCAGGGCCGCAGAATTCAGATGGAAAAACGGCCCTTGAGACAGCAAGTCTGGACGGTCTGGCAGAGCCCACGGTTGGCCTACCGTGAGGTGCCACAGATCCGGGTACCACGACCTCCTTGGCCAGTCTGAGGTCGACGTCCGGCATCCCCCAGCGGCGACAGATCTCCTGAAACACGTCCGGGTGAAGGGACCATTCCCCTGCGTCCATGCCCTGGCGACTGAGAAAGTCTGCTTCCCAGTTTTCCACGCCTGGTATGTGAACTGCGGATATGGTGGATGCCGTGTCTTCCACCCACGTCAGAATCCGCCGGACTTCCTGGAAGGCCTGCCGACTGCGTGTTCCCCCTTGGTGGTTGATGTATGCCACCGCTGTGGAGTTGTCCGACTGAATTCGGATCTGCTTGCCTGCTAGCCACTGCTGGAAGGCTTGTAGGGCAAGATAGACTGCTCTGATTTCCAGAACATTGATTTGAAGGGTGGACTCTTTCCGAGTCCACGTACCGTGAGCCCTGTGGTGGAGAAACACTGCTCCCCACCCTGACAGGCTCGCATCTGTCGTGACCACCGCCCAGGATGGGGGTAGGAACGACTTTCCTTTCGACAATGAGGTGGGAAGAAGCCACCACCGGAGAGAGTCCTTGGCTGTCTGAGAGAGGGAGACATCCCTGTCGAGGGATGTCGACTTCCCGTCCCATTGGCGGAGAATGTCCCATTGAAGTGGACGCAGATGAAACTGCGCGAAAGGAACTGCTTCCATTGCTGCTACCATCTTCCCTAGGAAGTGCATGAGGCGCCTCAAGGGGTGCAACTGGCCCTGAAGGAGAGATTGCACCCCTGTCTGTAGTGAACACTGTTTGTCCAGTGGAAGTTTCACTATCGCTGAGAGAGTATGAAACTCCATGCCAAGATATGTTAGTGATTGGGTCGGGGTTAGATTTGACTTTGCAAAGTTGATAATCCACCCGAAACCCTGGAGAGTCTTCAGTGCCACGTTCAGGCTGTGCTGGCATGCCTCTTGAGAGGGTGCCTTGATAAGTAGATCGTCCAAATACGGAATCACAGAGTGACCTTGCGAGTGCAGGACTGCCACTACTGCTGCCATAACCTTGGTAAAGACCCGAGGGGCTGTCGCCAGCCCGAAAGGTAGAGCTACGAACTGCAGGTGTTCGCTTCCTACAACGAAGTGTAGAAAACGCTGATGCTCTGGCGCAATCGGCACGTGGAGATAAGCATCCTTGATGTCTATTGATGCTAGGAAATCTCCTTGAGACATTGAGGCGATGACGGAGCGGAGGGATTCCATCCGGAACCGCCTGGTTTTCACGTGTTTGTTGAGCAGCTTTAGATCCAGGACGGGACGGAACGACCCGTCCTTCTTTGGCACCACAAACAAATTGGAGTAAAAACCGCGACCTCGTTCCTGAAGAGGAACGGGAGTCACCACTCCTTCCGCCTTTAGGGCGGACACCGCTTGCAGAAGAGCATCTGCTCGGTCGGGAGGTGGAGAAGTTCTGAAGAAGCGAGTTGGAGGACGAGAACTGAACTCTATCCTGTACCCGTGAGACAGAATGTCTCTCAGCCAACGGTCTTTGACCTGTGACAGCCAAATGTCGCCAAAGCGGGAGAGCCTGCCACCGACCGAGGATGCGGAGAGAGGCGGCTGAAAGTCATGAGGAAGCCGTCTTGGTAACTGTTCTTCCGGCTGTCTTTTTTGGTCGTGATTGAGTCCGCCAAGAATCTGAGCCCCTCTGATCCTTTTGAGTCCTTTTGTACGAGGAGAATTGGGACCTGCCTGAGCCTCGAAAGGACCGAAAACCAGACTGTCCCCTCCTCTGTTGGGGTTTGTTTTGTCTGGGTTGAGGTAAGGATGAATCCTTACCCTTGGAGTGTTTAATGATTTCATCCAAACGCTCACCAAACAGTCGGTCACGAGAAAAAGGCAAACTGGTTAAGCACTTCTTGGAAGCAGAATCTGCCTTCCATTCTCTCAACCACAAGGCTCTACGTAAAACCACGGAGTTGGCAGACGCCACTGCCGTACGGCTCGTAGAGTCTAGGACAGCATTAATCGCGTAAGACGCGAATGCAGACATTTGAGAGGTCAAGGGCGCCACCTGCGGAGCAGATGTACGTGTGACCGTGTCGACCTGTGTAAGCCCAGCTGAAATAGCTTGGAGTGCCCATACGGCTGCGAATGCTGGCGCCAACGACGCTCCAATAGCTTCATAGATGGATTTCAACCAGAGCTCCATCTGTCTGTCAGTGGCATCTTTAAGTGCCGCCCCATCTTCCACTGCAACTAAGGATCTAGCTGCAAGCCTGGAGATTGGAGGGTCCACCTTGGGACACTGGGTCCAGCCCTTGATCACGTCAGGGGGAAAAGGATATCGTGTATCTTTAAGCCGTTTGGAGAAACGCTTATCTGGATAAGCGTGGTGTTTCTGGATAGCGTCTCTAAAGTCAGAGTGGTCCAGAAAAGTGCTCAATTTACGCTTGGGATACCTGAAATGGAATTTCTCCTGCTGTGAGGCTGACTCCTCCGCAGGAGGAGCTGGTGGAGAAATATCTAACATTCTATTGATGGACGCTATAAGATCATTCACTATGGCGTCACCATCAGGTGTATCCAGATTGAGAACGGTCCCAGGATCAGAATCCTGATCAGCCACATCCGCCTCATCACACAGAGAGTCGTCCAGCTGGGACCCTGACCAGTGTGATGAAGTTGAGGGCCGCTCATAGCGAGCCCGCTTAGGCCGTCTGGGACTGTCGTCCGAGTCAGAGTCGTCACCCTGGGGTGCATGCGACACCTCCTGAGCTCGGGAGTGTTCCAGCTGAGGGGGACCAGGGAGCAATGATTCAACAGTGCCCATGGTCTGAGTTACCGGTCTAGACTGCAATGTTTCAAGAATTTTAGACATAGTCATAGACAATCTGTCAGCAAAAGCTGCAAACTCCGTCCCTGTCACCTGGACAGCATTCACAGGTGGTTCTCCCTGGGTCACCTCTAGCAGCGGCCCCGGCTGAGCAAGTGCCACAGGGGCCGAGCACTGCACACAATGGGGGTCAGTGGAACCTGCCGGTAGAGCAGCCCCACATGCGGTACAAGCAGCATATAAAGTCTGTGCCTTGGCACGTTTGCTTTTTTGCGGACGACATGCTGTTGTCTGCCTTGAGTAACCTAGGAGGGTATATAGCAGAGAGTCACCAGCGACCGTACGGTGTAATGTATAGCATGCAAGCACAAAAATACAAAGTACACTTCGGCACAAGTGGGGGTGAGCCCTTGAGGGCTGCTTACCGCCCGCTGAAAAGCGGGTGTGAGGTCGCAGAATCCCGTGTCTGGGTCTCCCAGTCTCCCCTCTCCAGCTCAGTGTGCAGACAGGAATGGCTGCCGGCGTCCTGTGAGGAGGGGCGGACCGTGGGCGTGCCACAAACAAAGTGCGGGAAACTGGCGTCCCACTGTGCCCAGTGTGAGGGCTGGAGTATGTAAAGCAGACTCCAGCCCTCAGCGCTGATGGTCTGTACAGCGTCCCGCCCTCCCCCTGACTGGCAGGTCTGGGGGCGGGAACGAAACGAACTAGGCCGCAAAAGCCGGGGACTGTAGTAATAAGCGCGGCCGTCATACATGCACGGCTAGCGCGGAAGTCCCCGGCGCACCACAAGTCCCAGCCGTGTCGCAGTGGAAACTGACCCCAGCGGCCGGCGCGGCCGTTCGTACTAAGTCTACTCACTCAGCAGCGCTGTAGTGAGGAATGGCACAAGCGCAGCAGCGCTGATGTCCCCGGCGCACTAACACGCCCAGCATGCTGCGGTGTGCGCGCGGTATGCCCGGGGACACAGAGTACCTTAACGAAGCAGGGCCTTGTCCCTGACGATACTCAGCTCCATATCCAGCCGATTCTCCGGGGGCTGTGGAAGGAGCACGGTCTCTGTGCCTGGAGACCGGTAAAGTCCCACTTCACCCAGAGCCCTAATGGGGATGGGGAAGGAATCAGCATGTGGGCTCCAGCCTCCGTACCCGCAATGGGTACCTCAACCTTAACAAGCACCACCGACAGAAAGTGGGGTGAGAAGGGAGCATGCTGGGGGCCCTAGTATGGGCCCTCTTTTCTTCCATCCGACATAGTCAGCAGCTGCTGCTGACTAAACAGTGGAGCTATGCGTGGATGTCTGACCTCCTTCGCACAAAGCATAAAACTGAGGAGCCCGTGATCCCACGGGGGGGTGTATAGCCAGAAGGGGAGGGGCCTTACACTTTTTAGTGTAATACTTTGTGTGGCCTCCGGAGGCAGTAGCTATACACCCAATTGTCTGGGTCTCCCAATTAGGAGCGACAAAGAAAACACAAACACATTCCCTCATTACCAATTTATTAACCCCGACAAAGCCCTCCATGTCCGATGTAATCCAGGATGATCCAGCGTCGCTTCCAGCTCTGCTGCATGCAGGTGACAGGAGCTGCAGCACACACCGCCGCTCCTGTCACCTCCACACAGCAACTGAAGACAGCCGCGCGATCAGCTGAGCTGTCACTGAGGTTACCCGCGGCCACCGCTGAATCCAACCTCAGTGACAGCTCAGCTGATCGCGCTACTGCGTGGAGCTGACAGGAGAGTGGAGGACGGGACTTTCAGCGGTGGCAGTGAGAGGGGTCCATCATCTCCCCTGTGCGGGGACAGCGGTACTTCGGGGAACACTGGGAGGACGGGACTATCAGCGGCGGCAGCGAGAGGGGGATGGACATTGGCAGCTGAAAACATTGATTTTTTCCCTCTCGCTGCCGCCGCCGCTGATAGTCCCCGTCCTCCACATCATCTCCCCTGGGGACAGCGGTACTTCGGGGAACACGTGGAGGACGGGACGGGACCACTTGCCTGACCTCACTTCCTGACAAATCACCTGCGTTTTTGGTACCAAAAACGCAGGTAAAAGGCAGGTAAAATGCACCACTTTTGATTAGCATGCATTTTTCCTGCGTTTTTGATGCCCTCATTGATTTCAATGGGTGACAAATGTTGACAAGCAGGAAGAATGAACATGCTGCATTTTTTTTGTCACAAACTTTTGACAAAAAAAACGCTGACAAATAAACTGCAGTGTGCGCATGACAAATCTGACTTCTCATAGACTTTGCTGGGAAGTCAAATGTCAGAAAGTTCTGCTGACAAAAAAATAGCAAAAAAGCAGCAAAAAAAGGGAATTTTGTTTACTTACCGTAAATTCCTTTTCTTCTAGCTCCTATTGGGAGACCCAGACAATTGGGTGTATAGCTTCTGCCTCCGGAGGCCACACAAAGTATTACACTTTAAAAAGTGTAACCCCTCCCCTCTGCCTATACACCCTCCCGTGGACCACGGGCTCCTCAGTTTTGGTGCAAAAGCAGGAAGGAGAAAACTTATAAATTGGTCTAGGGTAAATTCAATCCGAAGGATGTTCGGAGAACTGAAGACCATGAACCATAAGAACAATTCAACATGAATAACATGTGTACACAAAAGAACAACCAGCCCAAAGGGCACAGGGGCGGGTGCTGGGAGAAGGAGCTAGAAGAAAAGGAATTTACGGTAAGTAAACAAAATTCCCTTTTTCTTTGTCGCTCCATTGGGAGACCCAGACAATTGGGACGTCCAAGAGCAGTCCCTGGGTGGGTAAAAGAATACCTCAATCGAAAGAGCCGAAAAACGGCCCCCTCTTACAGGTGGGCAACCGCCGCCTGAAGGACTCGCCTACCTAGACTGGCGTTAGCCGACGCATAGGTATGAACCTGATAGTGCTTCGTGAAAGTGTGCAGACTAGACCACGTAGCTGCCTGACACACCTGCTGAGCCGTCGCCCGGTGCCGCAAAGCCCAGGACGCACCTACAGCTCTGGTAGAATGGGCTTTCAACCCTGAAGGAAGTGGGAGCCCAGAAGAACGGTAGGCCTCGAGAATCGGTTCCTTGATCCACCGAGCCAAGGTTGACTTGGAGGCCTGAGAGCCCTTACGTTGGCCAGCGACAAGGACAAAGAGCGCGTCTGAACGGCGCAGGGGCGCCGTGCGAGACACGTAGAGCCGGAGTGCTCTCACAAGATCCAAGGAGTGCAAATCCTTTTCACATTGGTGAATTGGATTAGGGCAAAAGGAAGGTAAGGAGATATCCTGATTTAGATGAAAAGGGGATACCACCTTAGGGAGAAATTCCGGGACAGGACGCAGAACCACCTTATCCTGGTGAAAAACCAGGAAGGGGGCTTTGCATGACAGCGCTGCAAGCTCAGACACTCTCCGAAGAGACATGACTGCTACTAGGAAGGCCACCTTCTGCGAAAGACGGGAGAGAGAGACATCCCGCAGTGGCTCAAAAGGCGGCTTTTGAAGAGCCGTCAGGACCCTGTTAAGGTCCCAAGGTTCCAACGGACGTTTGTAAGGTGGAACTATGTGGCAGACCCCCTGCAGGAACGTGCGGACCTGCGGAAGCCTGGCTAGACGCTTTTGAAAAAACACGGAGAGCGCCGACACTTGGCCCTTGATAGAGCCGAGGGACAAACCCTTGTCCACTCCATATTGAAGGAATGAAAGGAATGTGGGTAAGGCAAACTGCCATGGAGAAAGACCGTTAGCAGTGCACCAAGACAGGAAGATTTGCCAAGACCTATAATAGATCTTGGCGGACGTTGGCTTCCTGGCCTGTCTCATGGTGGCAATGACATCCTGAGATAACCCTGAAGACGCTAGGAGCCAGGACTCAATGGCCACACAGTCAGATTGAGGGCCACAGAATTCAGATGGAAAAACGGACCTTGTGACAGCAAGTCTGGGCGGTCTGGAAATGCCCACGGTTGACCCACCGTGAGATGCCACAGATCCGGATACCACGACCGCCTCGGCCAGTCTGGAGCGACGAGAATGGCGCGACGGCAGTCTGACCTGATCTTGCGTAGTACTCTGAGCAGCATTGCCAGAGGGGGAAACACATACGGCAGTCGGAACTGTGACCAATCCTGCACTAACGCGTCCGCCGCCAGAGCTCTGTGATCCTGAGACCGTGCCATGAAGGCCGGGACCTTGTTGTAGTGCCGTGACGCCATGAGATCGACGTCCGGCGTTCCCCAGCGGCGACAGATCTCCCGAAACACGTCTGGGTGAAGAGACCATTCCCCCGCGTCCATGCCCTGACGACTGAGAAAATCTGCTTCCCAGTTTTCTACGCCCGGGATGTGAACTGCGGAGATGGTGGAGCCTGTGTCTTCCACGCACTGCAGAATCCGCCGGACTTCCTGGAAGGCCAGACGGTTGCGAGTGCCGCCTTGGTGATTGATGTAGGCGACGGCAGTGGCGTTGTCCGACTGGATTCGGATCTGCCTGCCCTCCAGCCACCGATGGAAAGCCAATAGGGCTAGATATACTGCCCTGATCTCCAGAATATTGATCTGAAGGGACGATTCTGTCGGAGTCCAGGTTCCTTGAGCCCTGTGGTGGAGAAAAACCGCTCCCCAACCTGACAGGCTCGCGTCCGTGGTGACCACAGCCCAAGTTGGGGGTAGGAAAGATCTTCCTCCCGACAGAGATGTGGGTAGGAGCCACCACTGAAGTGATGTTTTGGTCGCGAGGGAAAGAGAGACGTTCTTGTCGAGGGAAGCCGCACTCTTGTCCCATTTGCGGAGAATATCCCATTGGAGCGGCCGAAGATGAAATTGTGCAAACGGCACTGCCTCCATAGCTGCCACCATCTTCCCCAGGAAGTGCATGAGGCGCCTTAAGGGGTGTGATTGACTCCGAAGACGTGATTGAACCCCTGCCTGCAGAGAAAGCTGTTTGGCCCGCGGCAGCTTGACTAACGCTGGCTGTGTGTGAAACTCCATCCCAAGGTAAGTCAGTGATTGGGTTGGTGTCAACTTGGATTTCGGGAAGTTGATGATCCACCCGAACTGCTGGAGAGTCGCCAGAGCGACGGTAAGGCTTTGTTGACACGCCACCCGAGAAGGGGCCCTGACTAGGAGATCGTCCAAGTAGGGGATCACCGAGTGGCCCCGAGAGTGTAGGACCGCCACGACGGATGCCATGACTTTGGTGAAAACCCGTGGGGCCGTCGCCAGGCCGAAGGGCAATGCGACGAACTGGAGGTGTTCGTCCCCGATGGCGAAACGCAGGAAGCGTTGATGTTCGGGTGCGATCGGCACATGGAGATAAGCATCCTTGATGTCGATCGATTCCAGGAAGTCTCCTTGTGACAACGAGGCGATGACTGAATGGAGAGATTCCATCCGAAACCGTCTGGTTCTCACATGTCTGTTGAGTAGCTTGAGGTCCAGAACGGGACGGAATGACCTGTCCTTTTTGGGCACTACGAACAAGTTGGAGTAAAAGCTGCGACCACGTTCCTGAGGGGGGAACGGGAATCACAACACCTTCTGACTTCAGAGCGTCCACTGCCTGAAAAAGTGCCTCGGCCTGAGCGGGGGGCGGGGAGGTTCTGAAGAAACGAGCCGCAGGACGTGAGCTGAACTCTATCCTGTAACCCTGAGACAGAATGTCTCTCACCCATCGGTCTTGAACGTGTGGCCACCAGGCGTCTCCAAAGCGGGAGAGCCTGTCACCGACCGAGGATGCGGCTAGGGGAGGCTGAGAGTCATGAGGAGGCCGTCTTGGAGGCAGTGCCTCCTGCGGCCTTTTGGGGGCGTGACTTGGACCGCCACGCATAGGAGTTCCTCTGGCCTTTCTCCGGCCTGTTGGACGAGGAGGATTGTGGCTTGGCGGAGGGACGAAAGGACCGAAACCTTGATTGTATTTTTCGTTGCGGGGGCTTCTTAGGTCTGGACTGGGGTAAGGAGGATTCCTTTCCCTTGGATTCCTTATTAATTTCATCCAATCGTTCGCCAAATAAAGGGTCGCCAGCAAACGGCAGACCAGTTAACCTTTTGGAAGCCGAGTCTGCTTTCCATTCGCGCAGCCACATAGCCCTGCGAACTGCCACGGAGTTAGCGGATGCTACAGCCGTCCGGCTAGCGGAGTCCAGGACGGCGTTCATGGCGTAGGACGAAAAGGCAGATGCCTGGGAAGTCAAAGACGAAACATGCGGAGCAGAATTCCGTGTGACAGCATTAATTTCAGCCAGGCAAGCAGAGATCGCTTGGAGAGCCCACACAGCGGCAAAGGCCGGGGCGAAAGACGCGCCCGTGGCCTCATAGATGGACTTCACCAAGAGCTCTATCTGTCTGTCAGTGGCACCCTTCAGGGATGAGCCATCTGCAACAGACAACTGATCTAGCAGCCAATTTGGAGACTGGCGGATCCACCTTGGGAGAGTGAGACCAGCCCTTAACAACTTCAGATGGAAAGGGATAACGCGTGTCAGTATGCCGTTTAGCAAAGCGCTTGTCCGGGACCGCCCTGGGCTTCTGGACAGCATCCCTGAAGTTAGAGTGATCAAAAAACGTGTTACGCGTCCGCTTGGGGAACCGAAACTGGTGTTTCTCCTGCTGAGAAGCAGACTCCTCCACAGGAGGAGGCGGGGGAGAAAGATCCAACACCTGGTTGATGGATGAGATAAGATCATTTACTAAGGCATCCCCCTCAGGTGTATCAAGGTTCAGGGCGACGTCAGGGTCAGAGCCCTGAGCTCCCACATCCGCCTCGTCTTCCTGAGAGTCCTCCGAGCAGCGTGAGGAAGACGGGGAAGAGTCCCAGCGAGACCGCTTTGCCGGTCTGGGACTGCGGTCCGGGCAGGAGTCCTCCGCCTGAGACCTAGGGGCCAACCTGGGAGCGCACTGCGGCGCGGACCAAGAGGGGTCTGGAGGAGACAAGCTAACAGGAACCGGGGCCTGTGAAGGGTCCGGTCTGGATTGCAATGCCTCCAGGAGCCTAGCAGACCATTTGTCCATAGACTGTGCCATGGATTGAGAAAGGGACTGAGAAAGTTTCTCAGCAAAAGAGGCCAACCCCTGTGACTCTGTCCCTGCATGTTCAGGGGGAGCAGGGGGGTCTACCTGAGCCGATGGGCCCACCAGTGCCCGAGGCTTCGGCTGAGCAAGTGTGGCAGGAGTCGAACACTGCTCACAGTGAGGGTACGTGGATTCCGCAGGCAACATAGCCCCACAAGAGGTACAGGCCGCGAAAAAAACCTGTGCCTTAGTAGTTTTGCTCCTTGTGGACGACATGCTGTTGTCTCCTAGGAGAGTGACCAACTGATGGTATATAGGGACCAAGGTGTACGGACTGAGCGAACAGATATATATATATATATCTATTGTATAAATATATATATATATATATATATATATATATATATATATATATATATATATATATATATATATATATATATATATATATATATATATATATATATATATATATATATATATGTATCTATACCGGCACCCCAGGGGGGCCAGCACCGGGTGACCGGTGCGGCTTACCGACCGCTAACGAGCGGAGTGTGTCCTCCAGATTCCCTGCCTTGGATCCCCCGGAGCTGCTGAGCTGTTCACTGAGAAGCATCCACCGGCAGAATGCCAGAAAATGGCCGCCGGAGCTCTCAGGGGAGGAGTGGAGCCGAGGGCGGCGCCAGCCAAGAGCGGGAATCTGGGGTCCCCACAGTGGTCAGTGAGGGGGGAGGAAGACATGCAGGATGCTCCAGCCCTCACATCCGACGTCATGCCGGAGAACCTGCCCTTACCCCTGACAGGCAGGCCCGGGGGCGGGATTTTTGCGACTAGGCCGCGGTGAAGCCGGGGACTAAATTTGAGGCCGCGCCCGACAAGCAGGCACGGTCGGCGCGGAAGTTCACCGGCCTCCTTAGTTTTAAAACTACCGCGGCTCCCGGGAAGAAGGTGAGCTCTCTGTACGATCCCCGACAGGGATACAGAGTACCTGTAAGTTGCAGGGCCCGGTCCCTGGGGTTAAAGAGGCTCCGGTCCGGCAGGTTCCCTCAGGGGCTGCGGATGGAGCACGGTCCCAGCAAATGGAAGACCACTCAGGATCCCACTTCTCCCAGAGCCGCTAAGGGATGCTGAAGGAGACGGCATGTGGCTCCAGCCTCTGTACCCGCAATGGGTACCTCAACATTAACAACACCGCCGACATAGTGGGGTGAGAAGGGAACATGCCGGGGACCCCGTGGGGGTCCTTTTTTCTTCCAACCGACATAACTAAGTATGAGAATGCATGAGTGGATGTGTGCCTCCTTCCACACAAAGCATAAAACTGAGGAGCCCGTGGTCCACGGGAGGGTGTATAGGCAGAGGGGAGGGGTTACACTTTTTAAAGTGTAATACTTTGTGTGGTCTCCGGAGGCAGAAGCTATACACCCAATTGTCTGGGTCTCCCAACGGAGCGACAAAAAAAAAAGCAGCGTGCGCATGTAGCCTTACAGTATTGGGGGTGTCAGAAAACCAGTCAGTATCTGGTTTGACCACCATTTGAGTCACATCTCCTTTGCATAGAGTTGATCAGGTCGTTGATTGTGGCCTATGGAATATTGGTCCACTCCTCTGCAAAGTTGCTGGATATTGGCAGGAACTTGAACACTGGAGTATACGCTGATCCAGAGCATCCAACACATGCTCAATGGGTGACATGTCCATGAGTATGCTGGCCATGCAAGAATTGGATATTTTCAGATCCCTGCAACATGGGGCAGTGTGCATTATCATGCTGCAACATGAGGTGATGGCCATGGATGAATGGCACAACAATCTAAGGATCTCGTCACGGTATCTCTGTGCATTCAAAATCGCCTCAATAAAATGCACCTGTGTTTTCTGTCTATAACATACACCGGCCCATACCATAACCTCACTGCCACCATAGGAGACTCAATTCACAACGTTGACATCAGCAAACCTCTCACCCACATGAGGTCATACATGCAGTCTGCCATCTGCTCTGTACAGTGAAAAACGATTCAACCGTGAAGAGCACACCTCTCCAAATGTGCCAGACGCCAACGAATGTGAGCATTTTCACACTCATTTCAGTTACGATGACAAACTGCAGTTGGGTGCAGACCTTGATGAGGATGACGAGCATGCATGAACTTCCAAAAGACTGTTTCAGCAGCTGTCCAGTTGGCTGGCTTCAGATGATCTTGGAAGGAAAAATGCTGGACGCTGAAGTCCTGGGCTGGTGTGGTCGACGGTTGTGAGGCAGATTGGATGTACTACCAAATTCCCTGACATGCCGTTTAGAGACTGCTTATGGTAGAGAAATGAACATTCAATTCACGGGCAACAGCTCTGGTGGACGTTCCTTCAGTCAGCACGCCCATTGCATGTTCCCTAAAAATTTGCGACATCTGTGACATTGTGCTATGTGATAAAATACTGCACATTTTAGAGTGACCTTTTATTGTGGCCAGCCTAAGGCACACATGTGCAATAATAATCATGCCGTCTAATCAGCATCTTGATACGCAATACCTGTGAGGTGGATGGATTATCTCAGCAAAGGTGAAGTTATGAACAATGTTTGAGAGAAAAAGGTCTTTTGCATACATAGAAAATGTCTTCAATCTTCAGCTCCAGAAAAATAGAATGGTTCCAGAAAATGGAGTATGCCCTGGGGTGGAAAACCCAATTAAGCCCAATGGAAAGATAAATTCAGTCAAGTAGAGCAGCTTGATTACGGTGGAAAATTCTTGGCTACAGGATTATAGCTACTTAGGAGACGACTAAATGTTTATGGAGGAACAAGGGTGTAAACATCACCTCACTCCACTGTTTTGGGCCTCAGAAGAAAAAAGAAAGTCACACTGCCATTCATTGCCATGTTAAATAACTAAGTCCTTTGTTAACATGGTTGGAAGGCGAGACATTTTTGCCACAAGTACGCCACAAAAACCCATACATTAAGAAAGAAGGGAATTTTGTTACTTACCGTAAATTCCTTTTCTTCTAGCTCTTATTGGGAGACCCAGACGATTGGGGTATAGCTACTGCCCTCCGGAGGCCACACAAAGCACTACACTAAAAAGTGCAAGGCCCCTCCCCTTCTGGCTATACCCCCCCGTGGTATCACGGGTTCTCCAGTTTTAGTGCCAAAGCAAGAAGGAGGAAGCCAATAACTGGTTTAAACAAATTAACTCCGAATAACGTCGGAGAACTGAAAAACCGTTCAACATGAACAACATGTGTACCCGCAAACAACAAAAAAATCCCGAAGGACAACAGGGCGGGTGCTGGGTCTCCCAATAAGAGCTAGAAGAAAAGGAATTTACGGTAAGTAACAAAATTCCCTTCTTCTTCAGCGCTCTATTGGGAGACCCAGACGATTGGGACGTCCAAAAGCTGTCCCTGGGTGGGTAAAGAGATACCTCATGTTAGAGCTGCAAAACAGCCCTCCCCTACGGGGATGTCACTGCCGCCTGCAGGACTCTTCTACCTAAGCTGGCATCCGCCGAAGCATAGGTATGCACCTGATAATGTTTGGTGAAAGTGTGCAGACTCGACCAGGTAGCTGCCTGGCACACCTGTTGAGCCGAAGCCTGGTGTCGCAAAGCCCAGGACGCACCCACAGCTCTGGTTGAGTGGGCTTTCAGCCCTGAAGGAACCGGAAGCCCAGCAGAACGGTAGGCTTCCAGAATTGGTTCTTTGATCCATCGAGCCAGGGAGGCTTTAGAAGCCTGCGACCCCTTGCGCTGGCCAGCGACAAGGACAAAAAGTGCATCTGAACGGCGGATAGGCGCCGTGCGAGAAATATAGATTCTGAGTGCTCTCACCAGATCTAGCAAACGTAAGTCTTTCTCATACCGGTGAACCGGCTGAGGACAAAAGGAAGGCAAGGATATATCCTGATTAAGATGAAACGAGGATACGACCTTAGGGAGAAACTCCGGAATGGGGCGCAGCACTACCTTGTCCTGGTGGAACACCAGGAAGGGAGCCTTGGATGACAGAGCTGCCAGCTCAGACACTCGCCTAAGCGATGTGATCGCAACAAGAAACGCCACTTTCTGTGACAGGCGAGAAAAGGAAACGTCCTTTAGAGGCTCGAAGGGCGGCTTTTGCAGAGCAACTAGTACTCTGTTCAGATCCCATGGATCTAACGGCCGCTTGTACGGGGGCACAATATGACAGACCCCCTGTAGGAACGTGCGCACCTTAGGAAGACGTGCTAGACGCTTCTGAAAAAACACAGATAGTGCCGAGACTTGCCCTTTAAGGGAGCTGAGCGACAAGCCCTTTTCCAACCCCGATTGCAGGAAGGAAAGAAAGGTGGGCAATGCAAATGGCCAAGGGGATACTCTCTGTGCAGAGCACCAGGATAAGAAAATCTTCCACGTTCTGTGGTAGATCTTAGCAGACGTTGACTTCCTAGCTTGTCTCATTGTGGCTACGACTCCTTGAGATAATCCTGCGGACGCTAGGATCCAGGACTCAATGGCCACACAGTCAGGTTCAGGGCCGCAGAATTCTGATGGAAAAACGGCCCTTGGGACAGTAAGTCTGGTCGGTCTGGCAGTGACCACGGTCGACCGACCGTGAGATGCCACAGATCCGGATACCACGATCTCCTCGGCCAGTCTGGGGCGACGAGTATGACGCGGCTGCAATCGGATCTGATCTTGCGTAACACTCTGGGCAAGAGTGCCAGAGGTGGGAAGACGTATGGGAGCCGGAACTGCGACCAATCTTGAACTAATGCGTCTGCCGCCAGAGCTCTTTGATCGCGCGACCTCGCCATGAATGCCGGGACCTTGTTGTTGTGCCGGGACGCCATTAGGTCGACGTCCGGCACTCCCCATCGGCGACAGATTTCCTGAAACACGTCCGGGTGAAGGGACCACTCCCCTGCGTCCATGCCCTGGCGACTGAGGAAGTCTGCTTCCCAATTTTCTACGCCTGGGATGTGAACCGCGGATATGGTGGATGCTGTGTCCTCCACCCACATTAGAATGCGCCGGACTTCTTGGAATGCTTGCCGACTGCGCGTCCCTCCTTGGTGGTTGATGTATGCCACCGCTGTGGAGTTGTCCGACTGGATTCGGATCTGCTTTCCTTCCAGCCACTGTTGGAAGGCCAGTAGGGCAAGATACACTGCCCTGATTTCCAGAACATTGATCTGAAGGGTGGACTCCTGCGGAGTCCACGTCCCCTGGGCCCTGTGGTGGAGAAACACTGCTCCCCACCCTGACAGACTCGCATCTGTCGTGACCACTGCCCAGGATGGGGGCAGGAAGGATCTCCCCTGAGACAATGAGGTGGGAAGGAGCCACCATTGTAGAGAGTCCTTGGCCGTCTGGGAAAGAGAGACTTTCCTGTCCAGGGACGTTGACTTCCCGTCCCATTGGCGGAGAATGTCCCATTGAAGTGGGCGCAGATGAAACTGCGCAAAGGGAACTGCTTCCATGGCTGCCACCATCTTCCCGAGGAAGTGCATGAGGCGCCGTAAGGGGTGCGACTGGCCTTGAAGGAGGGATTGCACCCCTGTCTGTAGGGACCGCTGCTTGTTCAGCGGAAGCTTCACTCTCGCTGCTCGAGTATGAAACTCCATGCCAAGATACGTTAGCGACGGTGACAGATTCGACTTTGGAAAGTTGATGATCCATCCGAACGTCTGTAGAGTCTCCAGCGTAGCATGTAGACTGAGTTGGCATGCCTCGTGAGAGGGTGCCTTGACAAGTAGATCGTCTAGGTAAGGGATCACCGAGTGTCCCTGAGAGTGCAAGACTGCTACCACCGCCGCCATGACCTTGGTGAAGACCCGGGGGGCTGTCGCCAGACCGAATGGCAGAGCTACGAACTGAAGATGGTCGTTTCCTATCACAAAACGTAGAAAACGTTGATGTTCTGTAGCAATTGGCACGTGGAGATAAGCATCTTTGATGTCTATTGAGGCAAGGAAGTCTCCTTGAGACATTGAGGCAACGACAGAGCGGAGGGTTTCCATCCGGAACCGTCTGGCGTGCACATGTTTGTTGAGCAGCTTTAGATCCAGAACAGGACGGAACGAGCCGTCCTTTTTTGGAACCACAAAGAGATTGGAGTAAAACCCTCGCCCTTGTTCCTGAGGCGGTACAGGAACCACTACTCCTTCCGCTCTTAGGGAGTCCACCGCCTGCAGCAGGGCATCTGCTCGGTCTGGATGTGGGGAGGTTCTGAAGAACCGAGCTGGAGGACGAGAACTGAACTCGATTCTGTACCCGCGAGACAAAATGTTTGTCACCCACCGGTCTTTGACCTGTGACATCCAAATGTCGGAAAAGCGGGAGAGCCTGCCCCCGACCGGAGATGCGGAGGGGGGGGGCTGGAAGTCATGAGGTAGCCGCTTTGGAAGCGGTTCCTCCATTTGCTTTCTTGGGGCGTGCGTGAGCCCGCCAGGAATCTGAGACTCTTTGCGTCCTCTGAGTCCCTTTGGACGAGGAGAATTGTGTCTTGCCCGAACCTCGAAAGGACTGAAACCTCTGCTGCCATTTTTTCTGCTGAGGTTTGCTTGATCTGGGCTGGGGTAAGGAAGAGTCTTTACCCTTGGACTGTTTAATGATGTCAGCCAATGGCTCGCCAAACAGTCTATCTCTAGATAAAGGCAAGCTGGTTAAACATTTTTTGGAACCAGCATCTGCTTTCCAGTCCTTTAACCACAAGGCTCTGCGCAAAACTACCGAATTGGCGGACGCCATTGAGGTGCGGCTGGTAGATTCTAGGACCGCATTGATAGCGTAAGACGCAAACGCAGACATCTGCGAGGTAAGGGACGCCACTTGCGGCACCGCTGGATGTATGACAGCATCCACTCTGAAATGCCGCTTACCGCCCGCTTAAGAGCGGGTGTGTGGTCGCCAAAAGCCCCCTAGTCCAGGTCTCCCAGAGCCTTGCGTCCTTCCTCTAGCCAGACTGCATGTAATGGCTGCCGGCGTCCTGGGAGAGGAGGGGGGGCGGGCCCTGGGCGTTCCTGGCTAAGAGCGGGAAGCCTGCTTCCCTCTGTGCCTAGTGAGAGGGCTGGAGCATGTAAATCAGGCTCCAGCCCTCGTCGCTGCTGCGAAACAGCGTCTCTCCCCTACCCTGATTGACAGGGTGGGGGCGGGAACGAAGCGGAGCTAGGCCGCAAAAGCCGGGGACTGGATTTATAAACGCCGCCGCCGTAAAAGCGCGGTCGGCGTGTCCCCGGCGCACTACAAGTCACAGCAGCGCCGCCGGTCCAGTGGGGGTCGGCGCTGCGTTCCCACAACACAAAAGTCCCCCAGTAAACTGCAGGAACACCAACTCAATCGATACGGTCCCCGGCGCACTACAACACCCAGCCAGCCCGGAGTGTGTCTGTGCCTGCCGGGGACACAGAGTACCTGTATGATGCAGGGCCATGTCCCTGATTGTACTCCTGCTCCATATCCATCAGGTTCAACTGGGTCTGTGGATGGAGCCCGGCGTCAGAGCTTAGAGGCCGGCAGGATCCCACTTCCACAGAGCCCTACAAGGGGATGTGGAAGGAAAACAGCATGTGGGGCTCCAGCCCCTGTACCAGCAATAGGTACCTCAACCTTACAACACCATCCACGGGTGAGAAGGGAGCATGCTGGGGGCCCTATATGGGCCCTCTTTTCTTCCATCCGAAATAGTCAGCAGCTGCTGCTGACTAAAATCTATGGAGCTATGCGTGGATGTCTGACCTCCTTCGCACAAAGCTTGAAAACTGGAGAACCCGTGATACCACGGGGGGGTATAGCCAGAAGGGGAGGGGCCTTGCACTTTTTAGTGTAGTGCTTTGTGTGGCCTCCGGAGGGCAGTAGCTATACCCCAATCGTCTGGGTCTCCCAATAGAGCGCTGAAGAAACGTAAGTATAAACTGATGAAACTTCCTTCTAGCAGACCCTTGACTTTCGGACATCAGGGGCATAGCTTTGTGATGTGCCATCACTGTCTTTGATGGGACAAGCCCTTTAACCCCTAAACTGAGGTTTGAACATTGTTGTGGATGCTGATCAGGATTTAGTTACATTCCTATGGCAAAGCTGAATGGTTGAAGTTAGCGGTTATCAATGGGACTCTAAGATAAATAGGAGTGCCCTCCTCAGATAAGTCCACATAGAAGTGCTGCACGGAACAATACCTTCATCTTGATGTCGTCCCGTAGTCTCTGGACTTCTGCTTGCAGTCGCTTGTTATCTTCTGACAACTTCTTATGCTCGGGGTCGTCCAGACTGGAACTTATGGATTTGAACATAGAGGTGGATTCTGTCTTTGTTACGCTGCTAGAGAGGACCTTGTTTGCTTCGCCTTCATGCTGAAACCCAAAAGAAAAATCAGAAAAATTAATCCTTTACTGTGAAGAATTTTTTTTGCTTTTTGCAATCTCACTTTTTAGTCTCCCCTTCTTCCAAGAGTAGTATTTTTTTTTAATCTCTGCTCCTACATGGCTATATAAGGGCATTTTATTTTGAGCGGTAAGGGGTGAGCGGGGTATAGCTCCAAGTGACATTCACTTTACCATATAATGTTCTGAAGAAAAAAAAAGAAGAGGCAAAAAATTATGCCATTGCTTCCTGGGTTCTGTTTTCTGTGGGGGTGGGGGGGGGGAGGGGTTTGTGCCACGCAGTCTCCAGTAAAAACGAGATGACAACAGGATTCCCTAGTAGTGATGAGCAAGGACTAAACTGCTCAAGTGCTCGTTACTTGAATCAAGCAAGTCCAACACTTTTACGGTCTCAATTTGAGTAACGAACATAATGGAAATCAATGGGAAACGCAAGCATTTTCCCAGCAGAACCCTTAGGAGAGTTGGGGAAGAAACAAAAACGCTGAAATGGATGAAAAACAGCACTCAAAGGAAATTGGAACACCATGGGGAAGACGCCTGGGTGCATCTGACTCCAAGGTAGCTGCTGGGAAGTAAATAAATAGTTCTAGAAAACGGAGTGTCGTGGAGTCTCATCTATTTTTGATAACCACCCAAAGTAAAAGCAGACAGCTGGGGTCTGATATTTTCCAGCTGGGAAGGTCCATAGTTATTTGGCCCTTGCCAGCGTAAATATACCAGCCCACAGCAGCTGCAGAACTGGCAAATCACATTAGAAGCACCAATTCTGGCGCTTCATTTCTGCTTTTCCCAAAAACCCTGGAGTGTTGGCAGTCAGGGTAATCATTTATGGGGTTGATGTCAGCTGTGTAAGTGTAGGAAAAAAAAAAAATAGGAAAAATTAGTTTAAATTTTATAAAGATTCCCTCACAATATCCTTTATTCACAAATTACTTAAAAAAAACCCCACAAAGCTCCAACGTAATCCACGGTGTACTGGTCCCACAATGTTCCCCAAATTGGTACTGCAACCCTCTGAATAAGGCTCCATAGGTCATTCCTGGTCAGCGACAGTCCAGGAATTTATGTCGGAGCTTTGTGTATTTTTTAAATAATAAACTGGTGAACAAGGGATAGTGTGGGAGAGTCTCTATTCAAATAAACTTTGGGTTTTAAACTTTACACTTGCTGGGTTAGTAATGGGGGGTGTCTGATAGATGCCTCTCCGGTACTAACCCCTAAACTTGATGCCAGCACACACCTGACATCAACCCCAAAAGCTATTACCCTGATTGCCATCGCAGCAGGGCAATCAGGAAGAACCGGGGTGAAGCGCTAGAATTGACGCACCTAATGAATGCACCACTTCTGGGGCAGCTGCATGCTGCTATTTTTAGACTGGGAAGGGCCCAATAACCATGGTCATTTCCAGCCTGGTAATTCCAGCCCACAGATGTCTGCTTTACCCTGGCTAGTTATCAAAAGTAATGGGGACCCCACGCAGTTTTTTTAAAATTAATTACAAAGTTAAACAAGGATAAAAACAGACTTTAGTGCCACATGAAAGGCATTAAAGGATGCAAGTGTAGAACGCTGCCTATATACCTGGTCTAAGCTAAGCTCTCCTTCCTACATCAACTCTCCCTGAACTGCTTCCAGAGGACAGTGTGCCAAGCATCGCACCCCAGGGTCTCATAAAAGACCTGATGATGCGATGCGGTTGGCCAATCACAGTAATGTCAGTAGCCAATATGGCAGGCAATCCCTGCATGTTGACTGGCTGTCTAACATCCGTGAAACATGCGGGGCGGAGTCTCTAGCATGACGCTCGAGCATGCCCAATAGTTGATCGAGTAACAAGCGTATCAGAGCAACCCGATGCTTGAGCCAGTATTGAGCAGTGGTGAGCACGCACGCCCATCACTATTCTCTAGCTCAGTTTTTATTGCTAATACTTTGGCGTACATCAGAAAAAGCACCTCGGATTTATAAAACGTAACCTTTAATACTTAATAAAAACAGAAATGTGATACCCTAGACCTGGTTAAGTGCCATTGGTAGTACAACCACCCATATGAAAGAGGACAAATAAGATTGCACTTTGCCCAATATAATTAAATTATTTTTATATATTACACACATTCTATAAATAAATATACTGTATATATTCTTTAAATCATTACATAGGTTGACAAAAAAGAGAATTTTGTTTACTTACCGTAAATTCTTTTTCTTATAGTTCCGACATGAAAGACCCAGACCATGGGGTGTATTGCTTCTGCCTCCGGAGGGCACACAAAGTACTACACTAAAAGTGTAGCTCCTCCCTCCGAGCATATACACCCCCTGTATGACAAATCTAACCAGTTTAGTGCAAAAGCTGAAGGAGGACATCCACCCATAAGTAGAGATAGAGTAAAACCCGGAACAACCGGAACCTCTGTCTACAACAACAGCCGGTGAAAACACACGGAACAAGAAACTGCCAACAGGCAACAGGGAGGGTGCTGGGTCTCCCATGTCGGAACTATAAGAAAAAGAATTTACGGTAAGTAAACAAAATTCTCTTTTTCTTCATCGTTCCTTATGGGAGACCCAGACCATGGGACGTCTCAAAGCAGTCCATGGGTGGGAAATAAACAGAAAACTGAGAAGTAGGCAAAACCTAACTTCACAAATGGGCGACAGCCGCCTGAAGGATGCGTCTGCCCAAGCTCGCATCTGCCGAAGCATGAGCATGCACTTGGTAGTGCTTCGAAAAGGTGTGCAGACTAGACCAAGTGGCAGCCTGACAGACCTGCTGAGCCGTAGCCTGGTGCCTGAAAGCCCAAGAGGCACCGACAGCTCTGGTCGAGTGTGCCTTGATCCCCGGCGGGGGAGGCACCTGAGTACACTGGTAGGCATCGGATATGGCCGACCTAATCCAACGAGCTAGGGTCGGTTTAGAAGCCGAGAGACCTTTGCGCTGACCTGCGGTCAGCACAAAAAGAGGTGCACCGCCTAAGAACAGCGGTGCGTGACACATAGATCCGGAGCGCCCGCACCAGATCTAAAGTATGCAACGCTTTCTCAAAGCGATGCACAGGAACCGGACAAAAGGAAGGCAATGAAATGTCCTGGTTAAGGTGGAAAGGAGACACCACCTTAGAGAGAAAGTCCGGAGTCGGACGGAGAACCACCTTGTCTTGGTGAAAAAAACAAAAAGGGTGACTCCGAAGAGAGCGCAGTCAAATCAGAGCCTCTCCTGAGAGAAGTTATGGCCACCAGAAAGACCACTTTCTGTGAAAGACAACCGTGAGGACCAGATTGAGGTCGCAGGGACCCAGAGGCCGCCGGTAAGGCGGAATGATGAGAGATGCGCCCTGCATGAAGGTGCGCACCTGAGCCAGTCGGGCGATACGCCGCTGGAACAACACTGACAGAGCCGAGACCTGTCCCTTGAGGGAATTGAGGGACAGTCCCAGCTGCAGACCGGGCTGTAGAAAGGACAGGATGGTCGGCAAGGAAACGGTCAAGGAGCATGGCCGTAAGAGCGACACCAGGACAGGAAAATTCTTCAAGTCCTGTGGTAAATCCTGGCCGAGGAAGACTTCCGAGCCTGAGTCATCGTGGAGATGACCTCGGAAGGAATGCCTGAAGCCGTCAGGATCCAGGACTCAAGAGCCACGCCGTCAATCTGAAAGCCGTAGAATTCTGGCGGAAAAACGGACCTTGTGAGAGAAGGTCTGGGCGGTTCGGGAGATGCCACGGCACCTCCACGGACAGACGGAGCAGGTCTGGGTACCAAGCTCGCCTGGGCCAGTCTGGAGCAATGAGGATGACCCGACGGCCCTCCATTCTGATCTTGCGCAGGACTCTGGGCAAGAGAGCTAGAGGGGGAAACACGTAGGCTAGACAGAACTGGGACTAATCCTGAACCAGCGCGTCCGCCGCCAAGGCCTGAGGATCGTGGGAGCGAGCCACGTAAACCGGGACCTTGATGTTGTGCCGGGATGCCATTAGATCCAATTCCGGAGTGCCCCACTCGCGGCAGATTGACCGGAACACTGCCGGATGCAGGGCCCACTCGCCGCTGTCCACGGTTTGACGGCT
Source organism: Anomaloglossus baeobatrachus (assembly GCF_048569485.1). Classification (NCBI taxonomy): domain Eukaryota; kingdom Metazoa; phylum Chordata; class Amphibia; order Anura; family Aromobatidae; genus Anomaloglossus; species Anomaloglossus baeobatrachus. The sequence continues at coordinate 428,544,683 of NC_134357.1, read as the reverse complement.
GAGATAATCTGCGTCCCAGCTTTCTACGCCTGGGATGTGGACTGCGGATATGGTGGACTTGGGAGTCCTCCGTCCACTGAAGGATACGTTGAACTTCCAACATTGCCAGGCGGCTGCGTGTCCCGCCCTGGTGAGTGATGTAGGCAACTGCTGTCGCGTTGTCTGACTGGACTCGAATGTGCCTGCCCGCCAACAGGTGGTGAAAGGCTACGAGAGCTAGGAGCACAGCTCTGATTTCCAGCACATTGATCGAGAGGGCTGATTCGGACGGAGTCCAAGTGTCCTGTGCACGGTGGTGGAGAAACACTGCTCCCCAGCCGGATAGACTGGCGTCCGCGGTGAGAATCACCCAGGACGGGGCCAGAAAGGAGAATCCCTGGGACAGAGAGAGGGGCCGAAGCCACCACTGAAGAGAGCTCCTGATCTGTGGCGACAGAGCCACTGGCCTGTGCAAGGAAGAGGTCTGCTTGTCCCAACAGCGGAGAATGTCCAGCTGCAGGGGACGCAGATGGAACTGGGCAAAGGGAACCGCTTCGATTGACGCCACCATCTGACCCAGCACCTGCATGAGGTGCCTGATGGAAGGACGGCGGAGCCTCAGCAGAGAGCGTACCGCCAGATGAAGGGACTGCTGTTTGACTAAGGGCAGTTTCACAAGTGCCGGTAGAGTCTCGAATTGCATCCCTAGGTACGTAAGTTCCTGGGTCGGGGTCAGAGTGGACTTGGGTAGATTGACAAGCCACCCGAACGGGACTAGAGTGGCGAGAGTGAGTGAGACACCCCGCTGACAGTCTGCACAGGATGAAACCTTGACTAGAAGGTCGTCCAGGTAAGGAATCACTGCCAACCCCTGGAGGTGCAGAACCGCAACCACTGCTGCCATGACCTTGGTGAATACCCGAGGGGCCGTGGCTAAGCCGAAGGGGAGAGCCACGAATTGGAAATGTTCCTCTCAGATTGCAAAACGTAGCCAACGCTGGTGTGAAAACTGCAATTAGCACATGCAGATAGGCATCTCTGATGTCGATGGATGCTAGAAAATCTCCTTGGGTCATTGCGGCAATGACCTATCGCAGAGATTCCATGCGAAAAGTGCCGCACCTGAACATGCTTGTTGAGAAGCTTGAGATTCAGGATGCGCCGGAAGGAACCGTCCTTCTTGGGGACTAGGAAGAGGTTGGAGTAGAAACCTTTGAACCGTTCCCGGGCGGGAACCGGTACAATTACTCCGTTGGCCTGCAAGGAAGCCACGGCCTGAGAGAAGGTGGTGGCTTTGGAGCAGGGGGAAGCGGACAGAAAAATCTGTTTGGCGGGCTGGAAGAAAATTCTATCCTGTAGCAGTGAGAGATTATATCTCTCACCCACTGATCGGAGACGAGTTGGAACCACACGTCGCCAAAGTGGGAGAGCCTGCCACCGACCAAGGACGATGCTGGCGCAGCCAGATAGTCAAGAGGAGACTGCCTTAGTGGCAGCGGCTCCTCCGCTTTTTTGAGGACGCGGCGTCGTGCGCCAGCTGGGTTTCCGATCCTTGGCTGAGGTAGTGGACGAAGCTGAGGGCTTAGAGGATGACCAGTTAGAGGAACGAAAGGAACAAAACCTCGACTGGTTCCTGCCCTGGACAGGTTTCCTGGTTTTAGTATGTGGCAAGGAAATACTCTTCCCATGAGAAGCTTCCTTAATAATTTCACCCAGTTGTTCACCGAACAGCCGGGACCCAGCAAAGGGGAGCCCAGCAAGGTACTTCTTTGAAGAAGCATCTGCCTTCCACTCTCGAAGCCACAAGATCCTGCGGATAGCGAGGGAATTAGCGGAAGCCACCGCCATGCGGTGAGGAGCCTCCAGAATGGCAGACATGGCATAAAATGAAAAAACCAAAGCCTGGGGAATTTAAGGCAACCATTTCGGGCATAGAGTCCCTGTGAGGGAATGCAACTCTTCCAGAGAAGCAGAGACGGCCTTAAGAGCCCATACCGCTGCAAAAGACGGGGAGAACGAGGCCCCTGCCGCCTCATATACAGATTTGGCCAGAGGGTCAACCTGGCGGTCAGTGGGATCCGTAAGTGAGGTGCCATCGGCCACAGATACAACTGTCTGGGCTCTAGACACTGGAGGATCTACCTTTGGTGAATGCCACTCCTTGACCACCTCTGGTGGAAAGGGAGAACGGTCAGCAGAACTACGCTTTGGGAAGCGTTTGTCAGGACAGGCCCTGGGCTTGGTCACAGTGGCCTGAAAACTGGAGTGGTTAAAGAACACACTCCTTGCTCTCTTAGGTGAGGTAAACTGGTGCTTTTCTACCAGAAAGGGTTGCTCCTCTAATACTGGTGGATTGAGGTCCAGTACAGAATTAATGGACGCAATCAAATCACTAACATCTGCATCACCTTCGGTGAGATCAATGGGGCACATGGAGGTAGCGTCCGAGCCCACAGTAAAAACATCCTCCTCATCCTGCGATTCAGCTCGTGAATCAGAGCCGCGGGACGAGGAAGGAGAGGAGCCCCTGCATCGCCTTTTAGGAGGACGGGGTCTGGGACCAGATGAAGAATCCTCTGCGAGCTCTCTTGAGCGAGCCATAGCAGCAGGGGCACCCTGAGAAGGGGGCTGATGCATGCTCAGCAGAGTCCGTGACAGCTGTCCCATGAAGTCAGCAAAGGACTGGGAGATAGACTTAGAGAAGGATTCTACCCAAGCCGGGGGTTCAGCCACCGGAGCCGGAGCAGCCGGAGGAACCACTGGGGATGAGACCTCAGACTGAGGCACCACCATGTTAGAGCAGGCATCACAATGTGGATATGTGCTCGGTTTCGGCAGTATGAGCTGACATGCAGTGCATATTGAGTACAGCCTTGCAGCCTTGCTCCTAGTGAGAGACATGCTGCTGAGGTGGAGGTTCTGCAGTAAAGAACACACTCCTTCAGAATGACCCCCAGAGAGTACAAGAAAGTCCACAACCAGAGGTTGTGGCCGTTTTGTGTGCCCTCCGGATTCCACAGCTTGGACCCCCAGACAGATGCAGAGCTGCAGCAGCCAGCGCCAATAAGTGTGTGAACGCTGATAAAATGGCGCCGGAGTGAGGAGGGGGGGCGGAGGATTAGTCCAAGAGCGGGAACCGGAGGGCCAAGGGGATATACAGGGGAGGGAAACATCTCCTCAGAGAGGAGTGTCCTCCCCTCTGCTGAACGGCCGGTGGGCGGCGCCGCACTGTTCCCCTGCATGACTGACATGCAGGGGCAGTGAAACCGAAAGTAGGCCGCAGCTGAAGCCGGGGCCTAGATTTTTCCATGCGGCCGACGAGCAGGCACCCTCGGCGCGGTTCTCAGGAAAAAACCAGAGAACCGGCCGGAAATCACAACAAGGTGAAATAACACACTCTCCCCACAATAAATGTACAAGGGACCCCTGAATAACGTCTCAATACTTAGCTTATGAGACGCAGGGCCAGGTCCCTGAGAAGTGTGCGCGCCGTCCGGTAGGATCCTGAAAGGGCTGCGGATGGAGACCGGTCTCCTGCAAAGCAGTGAGAACCGTGATGGCTCCCACTTCAAGCCAGAGCCTCAGAGGATGGTGAAGGAGCGCAGCATGTGAAGGCTCCAGCCTTGTAAAATCAACCTTAACAGCACCGCCGACACAGTGGGGTGAGAAGGGACATGCCGGGAGTCCAGATTGGACCCGCTTTTCTTCCAAATCTTTGAAATCAAAAAGTAAAAATCAAAAATCATGATGAGAATGCATGTGTGTGTGTGACCTCCTGAACACAAAGCATTGAACTGGTTAGATCTGTCATCCAGGGGGTGTATATGCTCAGAGGGAGGAGCTACACTTTTAGTGTAGTACTTTGTGTGCCCTCCGGAGGCAGAAGCAATACACCCCATGGTCTGGGTCTCCCATAAGGAACGATGAAGAAAGGCCCAGATGCACCAAGGTTGACCCACCAGCTATACATTTTCTTTTGCTAGATTATTAAGAACCCAGACCACGCCGCTTCCCCACTTGTTTAGTTAATACCCCTAGGAAATTGACCCTGCAATCGCTTCTTCTATATACTGATGATCTGCTATGAAGTCCAGACAGACTGGGCTTCCTTAAAGCATTAACAAACTGATTATCGGGCAGCCTTCAGTGAGCCTCTGACTGCCATGTCAGCCCACTGGCACCCCACAATCGCATTTCAGAGATGTTAATGGGCACCAGAACACTTACCCACCCCACCAGCACTGTGACACTTAACTGCTGCTGTTAATCTCAGACAGCACATTTATGTTTTTGAATAGCAACGATCATAGTTAATTCGGTCACTGCTGTTAGCAGCAGGTGTGGGACGTGTAACGCAGCCTGCACCTGCCGAATATGAGCAGGCTCAGCTCCTGAGCCCGCTCTATGCACCTGTGTCCCACATGTAGGGAAGGTGTTAACCCCAAATCTACTCTATTCCCATCCAGATATACAAGCAGCTGTTTTGGGTATATTTGTCCTAAAAAATGCAGCAGTTTTGCTGCAATTCTTTGCAAAGATAGAAATGTATCAATAAACCCTAAAAACATGGCAGAACTTAGTGGTATACACTTAATTAAAAGAAATGTTGCGTTACTTACAGGCTTGTCATTCTCAGAAGGTAGCTCAAACAGGCACCGGAGTTTTGAATCCATCAATTCCTCCGGCTTCGCTTCTTTCCACTAAAAAATTGAAGAAAGCTTTATAGAAGCATATGTAAATCTGTCACATATCCATCCGATATAGAATGGATAGGCTAGCTGCCTTGTCTAGTGGAGGGCTAAAGTAGCTGAAATTCTACTTGTGGTCTCATCTGAGACTTGGACTGCTGATGACTTGATTATCCATGCTTTACACTGCAGCTTTGATTGTTCAGATGAGCTACTGTCTACACTGTGTAACCCAGGAAGTCTATGCGTGGAGAGGTACTCCCATTTACACCAAGGAAAGATTGACAGGAACTTGAAAGCAACTAATCCACTAGTGAAAGAGTTATTTCCAAGTAACTAGTGAAAAAGTTATTTCCAAGTAAGTAGGCGAAGTCTCTAGTAATTTGACCTCTGCTAAATTCACTGTCTATGGGACGGAGGGACCAAGGCTGGCACAACGATAAGGTGGTTTCAGCAGTCCCATAGATAATGAATAGAGTAATCAAACTTGCGCATCTTGACTCTAATAAAGATGGAGGTCTGCGTGATTTGGTTTCCTGCTTCCACAGACCTGTCTTTAGGATAGCTGGGGTCTGACACATTGGAATGGCATAACTTGGGAACAACGCTTAAAGGGGTTGTCCACTCTTCTGACAACTCCTTCTCAATCACTATGTTTCCCTCCTATACTCATCTCTGGTGCCGATGCTATTCCAGAGGTGACCGCACTGGCTCTCATGGGGCTCGCGTAAGTAACATTATGTTGCACATTTTCTGCGGTCAATAAGCAGATGCTTCACTCTCCATCCTTCGGGCAAATTGGACATTCGGAGGCAGTCAGAGCAGTTACAGCTCTCACTTCCTCCAGATGTTCGCCATGTCCGAAGGAGGGAGAGTGAAGCGGCCGCTGACTGCCCACAGGAATCACACGACACAACAATGAGGCGAGTACAGCTGTGATCTTTGTTGGAGGAAACAGTGATTGAGAACAAGTTGTTCAAGTAGTGGAAAACCCCTTTAAGAAAAAAATCCTTTCTATGCAGGCACGCACTAGATACATATATCTGTATGTATAAATATACTGGAAGTGGCCAGATATACAGCGCCGTACTGCTATCAATAAGGAATGTCTGAAGATATGCTAAATTAACATAACATTTGCACACATTCACCGACATCTACAATACTTGCATTTGCAGTGTCATGATAAAAACATGGTCTATATACTTACAACGGCTTCCATGTCGGAGGTGTCTGGCGGTGCATACATGGACTGAACCATGAACTTATGCTTACTTTTCTCATTAGGATCGTAATCAAAGGGTTGAAGCATAACTAAAAATAAAAAGGAAAAAAAGGGTTAAAATTTATAGATGCAATACTCTTGATAAACCACAAGAGGGCAGATATTTCATAATGCTTAGGCTATGTGCGCACGTTGCGTAAAAACATGCAGTTACGCTGTGCTTTGTAGCGCAGCGTAACTGCATGCGTCCTGCGGCCCCTGCACAGTCTATGGAGATTGTGCAGGGGCCGTGCGCACGTGGCGTCTAAGAGCGCAGCGCTTCGGCTACTGCCGAAGCGCTGCGCAAAAAGAAGTGACATGTCACTTCTTTCCTGCGCTTTGCCGGCAGCTCCTGCTCTGTCTATGGGAGGAGCTGCAGGCAGAGCGCATGGAATCGGCGCTCACTACGGACATTTCTGCAGCGATCTAAAGCGCACATGTGCTCTTCAGATCGCTGCAGAAATTTCTGCAGGGCTTGTACGCAACGTGCGCACATAGCCTTATATAGATGAGGCGATTTCAGTTCTGACTCTCCGCAGCCGTATGGATGGTGCTCTCCCAGGTCATGTTTTCTTGGTTCTTCAGGTTTTTTTGATGCCGCGATCATGACGGCTTTTTTTACCTTCCACTAATGAAATTTACTGGGTGGAGCATTTTTGGGAGTGACCGCATAAGTGAAACTGATAAACATATGAATTAAAAGAGCACACCCAACTACATAACTACATGTGTGCAGATGAGGACGTAACCAGTCATCATACAGGAATGTCGGATTAGGAGCCGGGTTTTCATGTCTTGCTTGAATATTGAAATGAAGAAGAAAAAACACAGATAACATAGCATAGTAAGTATAGCTAAGCTTGATCATTCTCCTGCCAGTCTGTGGGTACCTTCCAATGACGACATATCACCCCAGAGGGTCAAAATTGGCTGCTTTGATGAAAACACTGCAAGCTATGCCTTTTAAGGGAAACAGTCAGCAGGATTTTCACCCCCCAAACTATTTATATGTGCATGTAGTTCTTTCAAAGACAATTCCAGCAATACCTTTATATAGCCAGTCCGCACCACCTTTACTGACAAATCAGCATTTGAATTGTTATGCAAATGAGGCTTGACAGCTATGGTAGATCTGAAGCCTCTGTCACTCCAGATCTATTCCCCACCCAGCAGCGTCTCCTCCTGCTTGACTGACAGCAACTATGTTGTGTGAAAACAGGCAACGGCGTCATCAGTCAAACAAGAGGAGGGGTGTTTTGGGAGGGGAATAGAACTGGAGTGACGGTGGCTTCAGATTTACAAATATCTCCTTCAGCCTTTTTAGGGAACTTGAACCTTTGTTTGTCGGATTGCTTATATCATATAATGCAATACTATGGTATTGTAGCACATACAGAAAATCACAGTCTCCTATGAAGCCTAGCTATGGGCTGAGCTTCACAGGAACACAGTCATAGCAAGCTCCCGGCAACCCAACAGCACCCTGTGATTAAGCATTATAGATTGACAGCGGAATCTAAGGGATTCAATGAATCACAGTTCATCTTCGCTGCTGTTAGAAGCAGATGGTGACTGGGTACCACAGCCACCATTAGAGATGAGCGAACCTGAGTGATCTGCTTATGGCTGGCTATTTGTGAGCGGAGACTCAAACTGCCAATCAGGTACTTGCTCCGGGGTTCGGGTCAAGCTCCAGCCAGTGGAGCCTCGGCTCCTTGGCTGCCGGCTAACCGGTTATCCACGGAACCGCTCATCTCTAGCCATCATCTGCCTATACACCCTCTCCTCACAAAAAAAAAAAAAAAAATCATCATGTTGCCATTACCAGGTCTTTTTTACTGCAAAATGAAAAACAGTACCTAATGAAGGCTGTAGTCCTCCACATATCCAAGAGGAACAACTGTTGAAAATTCATGCCCATCTTACACAATTAGATGAAACCTCTTTACTCGGGGAGAAGTTGATGGCATCAAATCCAGCTTTTCCATTTGAATTACCAAGGACTCACCAGATACATTGATGGAGGAGCCGGCATCGAGGACCCCACTGTTAGGTCGCACACAGTACCGGCGAGGTGCCGTGGTCTTCACTTTGAAACAAACGTTTTTTTCTGTGGGGTTCATGAGTTTCAGGTTCGTTGTTACGACATCTGTGAACGGCCCTGTAACAGAGACAACGGAGCTGTAAGAAGGGGCTGGAAATAAGACCTTCATCATCTTCACCATCATGAAATGTGCCAAAAACTGCCCTCAACAGAGCTAAGCACTGAAAGTGCCAATATGTCTGCAGGGTGCCCTGTGTAGGGATCTGATCATCAATACATAGACCTTTGTTTAGCCTGGGTGCAAGCTGAGAGCAGGATTGGTTACATATGGGGCGCAGCCTCTGAAACGACCTTATTCATAGACAGCAAGCAGAAACCTTGAAAAATGGAATTTACATAGCAAATTAGGGTCTACCGGACCATTAAGAAGTTCATATCAGCTACTGGAGTGTTTAGCAGTGCTTGTGGGTCTATAAATCTGTCGATAATGGTTTATCAGTGCAAAGACATTAAAATGCCATAATTCCCTGCTCACAGTTGTAGTGAGGAGCAGGAGCTCAGTCTAAGCTTTCTCAGCTGATCATCTTGTGACACTTGTAGGACAAGTTTTTGTCAACGTGTCCTAATATTTGTTAATGTGCTACACATCACAACCAGGGTGGGCCTTCTGGTGAATAACACTCTGCGAAATGCCTTCTGTTAGTGCCCCCCAACTAGTGTTGAGCGGACCCGGATCGGCAAAATCCGGATCTGCACGGTTTGAGCGGCAGTTCCGAGTCCGACCCGGACGCAAGATTCCGGGTGAACGACCCGGATTATTGCCAGTCCGCTCAACTCTACCCCCAACCTCATACACTCAACAGGCAGAAAGTGGTCAAATTATAAGCGCCAGATACACTGGGCTCCACACAGGGCCATAAGTAACAAAAAGTTCATACAATTCGCAAATAATAGCTACGAACATAAAGTTAGCAATTAAATAGTGCCACGTAATTAAAATTAAGAACCGTGGTGGTCACAAGTCTTGGGGTCCTTGATCACACAGCCCTGCTCACTAAATATAGCAAATAAATAGGGTATGGACAGACGGCACTTGGAATATAGAGAAGATATAAACAGAATGACAAAAAGCCGCAAGAAAATAAGAATGAAGCAAATTCTTCATTGGTCACAATACGAGAGGACGTAGGAAGTGATGAGCGAGCACTACCATGCTCAGGTACTCATAACGAGCAGTCGGGCTCAAGTCGAGTATCGAGTATAATGGAAGTCATTGGGAATCGCAAGCATTTTTCTGGAAGATCTTCCAGAAAAATACTTGAGGTCCCAATTGACTTCCATTATTCTAAGTAATCTAGTTGAACAAGCATCCAATCTGCTTGTTTCAAGTACCAAAGCACCCAAGCATGGTAGTGCTCGCTCATCACTAGACGTAGGTTATTAGAAAACCAAAAAATTCCAATATACATATGCAAAAAATCTAGCCATTGGCAAAGCCTTAACATGCTAAGTCTTAAAGGGACTCGTAGCACTTTTTTTTCCACATATGGAAGCAGTGGTATGGCTTTTTAGGAGATTTTTGTCACATGAAAATAATAATTTTTGGGGAGAAATCCGATGTGCCCAGCCATGTAACATTCAGTCTAGATGCCATATGTAAACAATAATGGCGGTGCCCTGGGTGAAAAGCAGTCCAAGTGCAGTGACCCACCCCCAGCGCACTTCCATCCTCATTTGCATATGGCTTCTACAATATATTTCTCATCGCTGGCACACTGGATTTCTACAAAAGGGATTAAAATAGATGAGCACCTACACAGTCATACCTCTACTCCCATAAGTAAAATTGTGTTCTGGTTAAAAATAAACCATCACACATATTTTCCATATTGTCACATCCAACAATTGCCATCTCCACGAATCTAGGGCTAGTAATTGAGTCAGTCCTAAAATAAAGGGTTGTTTGTCTTCAGAGAGAATTGGGCCACAGGCAGGTAATTGCATTGAAATAACATATGGGGCAATACCTACCTGCTGAAGCGTTTATCACCCCATGCGAGGTGAGCAATGCTAGATGTGAGGAAATCTAACCACTGTGATGGCCACTGGTCATCAGAATGAGGTAACCCAGTCCCCATTGCTAATCTCAGCTTGGCCGGAGGAGTTTGATGCGAGAGGTGGCTGAGCATGTGTGTTACAGTTTCACTCAAAGGCACCGGTAAAAACGGCCGACTACAAAGTGGAAATCTGGAAATGATGGTTACCCACCGTCTCATGTCTCGCCTCTGGCCTATGCTTAAGGGCAGATTTTTACCCAAGGTGATTATCGCCTTCAATGGGTTTTTACGGATTAGAAAATGCATGGCCTCTTTCCTCCAAAAATAGCTCTACACCTGTCCATAGGAGGCGTAGTTCCAATATTACACAACTGACTGATAGGTGTGGGGCTGGTTCTGATGAAAGTTGCCATGTTTTTCAAATCTACAAGTACAAGAGGGAACACCTAGACCTTAGAAAAAAAATCTTTAAAAAAAAAAAAAAAAAGCACAGATTACCAAGACAATACCGCCAGCCAGCAAAAGGAATGTGGCTCCTAAAACCTTAATATATCGAAACCTGCCAAACTAGATTCTCAACCTAAAGCATGCTCACTATCTCAGCAGAGCACACATTCTCCAGGATCTCTCCACACTATCACTTACAGGTCATCAGTTTTCTAGCTGGATCAATACATGAATGCTAGTCTAACCCATCATCAAAAAGCACTAACTACATGGAGGAACCAAAGCCAGTTCAGCTTCCTCAGACGGGAGGCCATTAGATAGGAGACAAGTTATGGAGCCAAGGTCCTCCTCTAGATCGTAAAGATATCCCACATTAGTTTAGTGCAAACTAAAAAGACACAAGTATTGGGACATATCCTAATCACTGAATTAAAGTATTTTATTCAGTCTCATTGTCACAGATGTATAAATCCTGCACCTAGACATGTAGTCTGCTGTTACAAAGCGGGGTCGCTGAGATGCCATCCATAAAAGTCATCAAAGCTCTGCTGACTCAATAACTGAAAAGTACAAACTTTTTGGGCATTAACACCAAGGCAAAACTTGTGCACCAGGAGCTTCATAACGTGGGTTTCCATGGTTTAGTAGCTGCATGAAAGACTTACATCACCAAGCACAATGCCAAGCGTAGCATGGAGTGGTGTAAAGCCGCCATTGCCGGACTATGGAGCAGTGGAACAGTGTCCTCTGCAGTGATCAATTACATTTCAATATCTGCCATCTGCTAGAAGAACGTTGTCAGCCTGACTGCAGTGTCATCTGTAATATTTGGTGGGGAACTGAATGCTATAGGGTGCATTTCAGGGGTAAGTCTGGGCTTTTTAGTTTCAGTAAAGGGATACAAGGCATTTTGGTCAATTGTATAGTTCATCTTTGAGGGAACTGTTTGGGAACTGTTTGGTGGGGGGGGGGGGGACCATTTTCTGTTCCCTATGACTGTGTCCCAATTCACAAAGTAATATCCACACAGGTATGGCTGGGGGAGTTTGGTGTGGAAGAATATGACTGGCCGCCCAGAGCACGGACCTCAACTCCACCCAACCCCTTTGGGATTAACTAGACAGAAGATTTTGAGCCCGGCCCTCTGCTCTGACCTCGCAAATACCTTTTTGGATAAATCGGCAAAAAGTTGCACAGACAACTTCAAAATTTTGTAGTGTGTTTTCCCAGAAGAGAAAAAGCGGTCATAAAAAGGCACCAACTCCATATTAAGGCCTACGGATATAGACCGAAAGGTCATTAAAGCCTCTGTAGGCGTAATGTGGAGGGAGCACAATACTTTTGTCCATAAAGTGTATGACCCAATCCAATAAGTGAGCAAGAATCAGATCAATGTGCTATTGAGAAGGTCCTCAATCACAGAAAAGTAAAAGAACAAATCTTGTGAAAGAAACCATTGAAAAGGTTACACTGTGCTCTGTGATAACCATGCTCTTATATCTATAAAGGGATCACACAGGAGCCTTGATCACCGCTCCAAACCTTTTCTGCCCACCTCAGCAATGTCAGGCCTATTTATAACAGTGCAAATGGTCTCCCACTGGATATAGCACCTTCTATATTAGCTGCAAGAAAAAAAAAAAATAAAAAGAAAAAGAGGACTCAAAGAAGGTCAAAAGTAATCAATGCAAGATATAGATCAAACATGGCGGAAGGCAATATACCAGATGTGTAAATGAGACTGACCCTGGCGTACGTCGTCACACAATATACCCATAACCTGCTTGATGTAGACCTCTTTAAAATGTTTTAATCATGTAACTACCCCATAAGTCACATATGACTGTGCGTCTCTGCAGGGGATGAAGAAATGATATATCAAATAACAGTAATTATAGCAACAAATACCAATCTGTATTAGATATAACAATTTCGCCATTATACTTGTAACACCGAGGAGGCCCCTGGTAAGGACCCCCTAGGGCAGGAGCCTACTCCATGGAACATGCATGATAGGAGGAAGGAAGGGAGATCAGGCAACAATATGCATGTAAAAAATATATTTTTATTAGATAAAATCGCATAAAGTCAATTGGTACAAAAATCGCATAATAGGGACAAGTCAAGCATAAATGTGAGAATATAGGAAATGGTAAGAAGTGTGGGCAACCAATGCCACACAACCTGCCCGTATACAATACAAAAGTAGATATGTGTAAGGCCGTCACATTCCAAAGTTATATAGCGTGGCGATTCTGTAACAAGGTGACAACCCCATGGAGAAAAAACACAATACAAACAGCGTCGGCCAACCATGAATAGTGAGATCCGGTTTATTGGGACATTTAATCATGAATGGGACACGATGAGGGGAACCCTTGAGAGACACTGGCCGGGGTATTGTTTACCGAGCCCACCTTGGCCGGAGTGCTTCCTGGGAGACCCCTCATGACGGCTAGACGGGCGAAGAACCTGGGGGATCTTCTCGTCAGGAGCCACTATATTCCCCCTAGACAAAATCCTTTTTGGTCTAAGGGTCCCCTCTGGGGCTGCTTCCCATGCGGCCATTGTGCCGCATGTGGCAATATCATCAGGGCACCTACCTTTGCCTCTTCGGATGGTAAAAAGGTGTTCTACATTAATGATTATATTACATGCAGTACCACACACGTGGTTTACTACGCTACATGCTCGTGCTCCCTGATCTATGTTGGACTCACGTCCCGTGAGCTCCGCATTAGGGTCAGGGAGCACGTGAGAGACATTCTCGCGGCTGCCTCAGTGGAGGACACCACTTTGTTGAAAACATTGCCCCGCCACTTTAGAGCTGTCCATAACTGTAGCCCCAAATCCTTACAGATTAGGGGCATTGATGTTATCCACGGGGGTGTTCGGGGCGGCAATCTACGCAAGATTCTCGCTCAGCGGGAGTCGAGGTGGATTGTCTCCCTGAACACCCTCGTGCCCTTTGGTCTAAATGAGGTGGTCAGTTACGCTCCATTCTTATGACGATTTTTTCCTCCTCTATATTCCATCCATGCATGTCTTATTGGATGGACTGCGGAGTGGAGTTTTCTCATTCCACAGTCTTAGTAAATTAGCTTTTCCTTGGGTCCCCTGTGCCACACATGTATTGTGTGGCACAGGTGATATCTAGTTTTTACAAGTGGTTTATGGTGGGCTTCCTCATTTTTAACTGTGTTTGCTTTTATTTGTTATTCACTTTTTCCCTTTATTTTTGTCTTTAGGTCCTTTTTATCCCCCCTTCTTTAGGACATGAATACCCTTCTACTACACATTGGCCCCTTTTGTGTCATTGGTGGTCTTACAGTTGAATTCCTTGTCTCATCTTACTGATTGTAATACATATATATTGTACGACCGCCAGTGTATGTGTTTTGCGGTCACCTGACTGTGTTGTTGCGCGTCCGTCGGCGTGCTGACTGCGACCGGCTGCTGGGAGCGAGCCTGACTGGCGCGCGCCCCCGGGTACCATAGTGACGCGTCCTGTGGTCCCGCGCGTGCGCCGTACACAGCAGGCTTTCTGTTCCCTGCCGCCCTCTGTACTCCGGCGCCGGCGCACGCGCAGTGTAAACTTTACAAATCAGGCTGATTGTACACACTTGCTGGCCCCTAAATAAAAACTGTGCATACACGTAGCATTAACACCTCCTTTTGATAAAGCCATAGGCGAAACAGCTGTCAAGGAGGCTCCCTGCCTCTACAACCTGCCCCGTCACACTACTCAGGTATTGTCTAATTGCCTTGCCTTCCTTGCACACTGGGTCACCCATGCTGGGATAAATCCATTGTGCATACTTATGCTGGGATACGGTTCTCTTCCCTCATCCTAGCCTGGGTGTCCCTGTGGCATGGTGTTATCACTGTTATTTGGTGTGCCTGCATGGAGAAAGTGTACCCTGACACTTGCCTTTAGACTTAGGATATTGTGATATCATGACATGGTGATATTGTGATGATGCTATGATGTTATGATATTGACACACAGCACGTTGCTGCATGCATATGTTTTTTCTCCATGGGGTTGTCACCTTGTTACAGAATCACCACGCTATATAACTTTGGAATGTGACGGCCTTACACATATCTACTTTTGTATTGTATACGGGCAGGTTGTGTGGCATTGGTTGCCCACACTTCTTACCATTTCCTATATTCCCACATTTATGCTTGACTTGTCCCTATTATGCGATTTTTGTACCAATTGACTTTATGCGATTTTATCTAATAAAAATATATTTTTTACATGCATATTGTTGCCCGATCTCCCTTCCTTCCTCCTATCATGCAATCTGTATTAGAGCGGTGTCTTCATTGTAGGGTGATGGTATGGAGCGTGATCAGGGATCTAGGATTTTTGATAATTTCTTACGGATACCTCTTGCTTACATTTTGTTGATCATCTAATAATCTGTAAACTATAACGTGTACGTGCTTCAATCAATGGTTTTGATTAAGTGACCGGTTATCACACGGCTGCAGAAAATTACATGGGTATGCTCATAGGGAGGTTCTGGGCCAAAATTTGCTGCAAATCTGCTTACAAGCAGCACCCTATTCACTTGAATGGAAAAATGCCCCTATACTTCCAGTCATGGCAGAACCTGTGTCAGGTGAACTTTTGGGATTTTTGTACGCAATTTTTACTCAGACTTCATTAATTTTCAGGCAATATGTGGGAGATAAGAGGGGAAACAGATCCGCTCTGCTCTGTAGACGGAGTGGGACTGCCAACGTCATACTGGTTGACTGCTAGTTCTTCCAGTTAAGAAAAAAAGGAGAGGAATTCTCCAGCATCCACGGAAGGTACAGGTAAGTGAATTAAAGTCTTATTGAAGAATCATAAAAAACAGATGTGGAGCCAGATGTAAAGCACCATGATACACACAGGGGAGGATAATCCTACGCACATGAATAAGGTGTAGTTTCGCCGAAACGCGTAAGACTTCCCCCTACTTTTTTTCTTCTCTGCAAGATTCCGTCCTAAGTCAGGACAGCTCTGTGCACCGGCTGTGACATCCTCCGCCAAAGTGGCTGAGCTGATCTATGTTTTCAGTTCCCCCAGTTAGGTACCGGGAACCGCTGTCAATCATAAAAACGGATGTTCCGCCTAGTCTACAGAACAAATCGGATAAAAAGCCTCCGCTCTGTTGATTAAGCCATTTTGGGCGCTGGTAGGAGTGGATTGTGACCTCTCTGTGCTGGAAAGAATGGAGCCAGGCACAAATTTAAAAAAAAAAAAAAAAAAAAAAAAAGTAAAAATGTGCCTAGGCACTAAACAGGCAGGTAGTTACCACCAATCTGCCTGTTAGTGTTTGGGGCAAATTATTTTCTAAGTCCCAGATATACCCTTTAAGAAGTGACATACACATTCTTCTGCTGACTGCGCAGGATCAAAGCCGCCAAAGCAAAACTACCCCTAGCGTCTACCTGAAGCGGCTTAGCCTGGGATCTTGGCGCCCTCGGTGCCTGTGCCAGCATCTAGATGACACTGTGTGCACATATCCTAAGGCTCTATGCCCACGTGTGCGTATTGCATGCAGTTACGCTGCGTTCTGCACTGCAGTGTAACTGCATGCGTCCGGCATCCCCTGCACAATCTATGAAGATTGTGCATAATCCATGCCCACCTGGCGTTTTACAATGCAGCGATTTGCATGCTGCCAAATCGCTGCGTTCTAAAAAGCAACATGTCACTTTTCGTGCGCTTTGCATGCGGTCTCCAGTCTGCCTATGAGAGAGGCAGCATCCAGAGCGCACAAATTCTGCAGTCACCAAAGTTTCAGAACGGAGCTTTTCAGCTGCGCTCTGAAGCGGACATGCAGTGACAAAACGCTGCAGTGCACAGCGTGGGCACATAGTCTAAAGCAGACGTGGGCAAGGGGCGGCCCGCGGGCCACATCCGGCCCGCCTACTCTCTGTGACCGGCCCGCCTGGCTCAGGGCGTCCTTGCTGGCCGGTCACCGATGAGGGCAATCCGACCTGTTGTTCGGAGCTCCAGGCGACCCGTGGTCAGATTGCCCTTATCACACGCTGCGTGCCGGCGTGCAGGGAACAGAGGACAGAGGACAGATCCTGCAGCGCCGCACACACAGTGCAGCAGCGGAACGCAGGAATCTGTCCTCTGTTGCTTGCCGGCACTTTCTCTGTGACACACGCGCGCGCCTTGATGTCGTCAGTACGGCGCGCGTGTGTGTCATTTGAAAAGTTCCCGCCCGGCAGGAGAAGAAGATGCAGCAGCCGGGGCCTCTATGGAGAGAGGAAGCAGCTCAGCGGGGGGCCGTACAAGAGAAGAAGGATGTCAGCAGGAGCCCGTACGGAGGTGCCTGAGGAGGGAAAGGTGAGTGGTGACTAGTAACCTGAGGGGACAAGGGGGGGGGGGTAACTGGTGAGTAATATTTGGGTGTAGTGATGTAGTATATGGCAATGTAGTTTTACAGGTGTAGTATATAGGGGTCTAGTGTTGTATATGTGGATGTAGTGATGTATATTACAGGTGTATGAGAGATAGAGATGGTATTATAACTGCGAGTGGTACTGGAGTTACATCGGGTACCACGTGCTCTCTCCCCGCCCCCTGCAGCGCCATACCGCAATTACAGGGCCTGATTGCATTTCTCCGGTACCTGTTTGAATACATGTGACAGGTACCGGAGAAAACACGAGTCTGTGAAATAAAAAGATTTTCCATATTTACCTGCTTTCTTCAGCTCTGCTGCCTCCCGCTCCTGACCACCGCTCATTCATTGATTATTCACCACACTCAGGACCTGGAAGCCGGAGCATCGCGATGACAGCACCGGGCACAGCACCGTTGAGGACATCACCGCAGGGACAGGGGAGTATTCTGCAAGCACAGTGACCTCCAGGAGGTCATCAGAGTTTCCAATGAACTCTGATGACCACCCTGCGACACCCACGCTACAGCTTCATGGGTTCATCAGAGTTCATTGGGAACTGTAACGAGTCCCCGAGATGCTCCGGCTTCCAGGTTTTCAACACACACACACACACACACACACACACACACACACACACACACACACACACACACCTGTATACTCACCCAGCGATGTGGTCCCCAGCGCTGTCCCTGCTTCCAGCTGCTCACTGCAGTGAATATTCAGTGAGTATAATTACCAGCGATAAGGAGCGGGAGGCAGCAGAGCCAGAGGCAGCAGAGCCAGAGGCAGCAGAGCCAGAGGCAGCAGAGCCAGAGGCAGCAGAGCCAGAGGCAGCAGCGCTGGAGAGAGGTAAATATAGAAAATCTTTTTATTAAAAAGACCCGTGTTTTCTCTGGGACTTGTCACACTGATGTCACACAGATCACATCTGTGTGCGGTCCGTGTGACACCCGTGCTGCCGGAGAAAAAAACGGACACAGTCCGTAACTTACTGTTTGTATATGAAGGGATAGTATATATAATGTATACAGTATTGGGTAAAACTGAGTTAATTATATTAGTCCGGCCCTCTAAAACCATCCCAATTTCTCATGCGGCCCCATGGGAAAATTAATTGCCCACCCCTGGTCTAAAGCTACATTCCCACGATCAGTGTTTGTTGACTTATTGACACTGCAGAATTTCTGCACCAATTTTATACTTTTAGGGTAAGTTCACACAGTGCATATTTCGCGGCATTTTTGTGCATTTTTCGGGTGCGTTTTTGGCCTCAAATCTGCATGACTTTGCTTCCCCAGCAAAGTCTATGAGTTTTCATTTTTGCTGTTCGCACACAACTGTTTTTTTAAGCTGCGTTTTTGAGCTTAAAAAAAAAATGGACATGTCAATTCTTTCCTGCGATTTTCTGCTTTTACCCTCCATGCAACGCATTGGAAAAACGCAGCAAAACGCAGAGATCAAAAATGCAGCAAAACGCAGCCAAAAACGCACTAAATCGCGGTAAAAACGCATGCGGTTTTTTTGCCGCGGGTGCGTTTGTGCGTTTTTAGCAGCCAAAAATGCACAAAAACGTAGCGTCAAAAAAACCCAGCGTGTGCACATAGCCTTAGCTTATTTGCGTTTTTGTCTGCGCTTTTTGTCGCATGAGTTTTGGTCTCAATACAGTTGATTGAAACACAGGCAGCAGAGCAAACAGGAGGTTGCCAAAAGCAAAGAAACAGGTTTGTTATTACAGATCATAGTGGTATAAAATCACATTTAATTATAACCTTCATCATATCGTAAGAATCCCTAGAACCGCCCACGTCCCAATACACACAAATACAGACACACAAAATTATATATATATATATATAGCCAGATAGAGGGTAGAAATATATTAGATAGATTATAAAGATTCTGCCCCCGCCCCACCCCCCCACACATTATATACTTACACCCTCTAGTGCCTTTCATGTGGCACTAAAGAGTGTTTAGCCTGAGTTAAGCTAATAAGTTAGATAAAACAGCATGGAATTCCACCTATTTTTGATAACCAGCAAAGGTAAAGCAGAGCTGGGTGCTGGTATAATAAAGCTGGGAAGGTCCATGGTTATTGGGTCCTTCCCAGCCTAAAAATACCAGCCTATAGCCGCCCCAGAAGTGGCGTATCACATTAAATATGCTGTGGAATGGATAAAAGGACAGCCGCTCAGTTTTCGTAATATAAAAAATAAGCACGGTGGGCATGAGATTTCTTTTAACCTCATTCACTTTGCTTGTACTATAAAAGGCTGTGATTTCATGCAGCGAAAACATCGTGGGCAAGTACCCCTAGACCATGTTCCCACATCCTGCAACACTGCGATTTTTCTGCCTACTTTCACAGGTGTCTGCACAAAAATACGTAGTTGACAACACTCCGATTATTACATTTTACTTTTTCTTTTTTTGTTCAGATTTAACACCTTTTAGGCCCTGTGCGCACTAGGCGTTTTTACCCGCGGTTTTGCTGCAGAAATTTCTTGAGAAATGTTTGAAATCTTTGTGCAGACATTTCCCAGCAAAACAAATGGGAAAAAAAAAATAGGTGTGCGCACACTGCGTTTTTTCCTCAAGAAAATCCTTTGTGAAGATTTTCTTGAGAAAATGTGCATGTCACTTCTTTTCCGCAGGTACCTGCGGTATACGCCCGGTATTTCACTCCATTCACTGTAATGTAATCGCGAAATTCCAGGGGTATACCGCAGGTAGCAAATGATGTGTGGTATACCCCCGGTATTTCACTCCATTCACTGTAATGTAATCGCGAAATTCCTGGGGTATACCGCAGGTAGCAAATGATGTGTGGTATACCCCCGGTATAGCCGCGATTTACCTGCGGTAATGCTCATCGCTCCCTGCGGTTTTGCAGGAAGTGAGGTCATTATGACAGAAGAGGAAGCGGAGCAGAGTAAACACAGACGTCACACTCCCTGGACGCCACACAGAAGCGCTTCCGTGTGACCTCCAGGTACCTGTGCAATCTGTGTCCCGCTCCGGCCCCGCGGCTGCCAGCACAGCAGTGTCAGCGTCTGCCCGCAGTATCAGCAGCTTGTCACCCTACAGCGCAGGCAGACACTGACACACAGCAGTGCGTGCAGCCGCGGGGATGACGGGCGCTGCCGTCAGGAGGTGAGAGATCATTACCTGCTGTGACGATCTCCTGCCTCTTGACGTCACCGCTGTCACTGCAGTCTATGCCCGCGACTCACTAGCGGTGAAGTCACGGGCTCTCGCTATACTGCCGAGAACGCGGCGGGCATAGAAGGCAGTGACAGCGCTGATGGCAGGACTGCAGGAGATCATCACAGCAGGTAATGATCTCATCTAACCTCCTGATGGCAGCGCTCGTCATCCCCTGCAGTGACCTGGGCTGACCTATTGATGTTAGCTCAGGTCACTGCATTACTCTCCCAGCCAATGGGGAACCTTCTGTTCTTCACTTACTGGGACAGTAACTATGGTATGGATCGTCGCGGGGACCCCGCCCCCCTTATTGGATTACGCCGGACCCGGATTTGATTGTTCTTGTCAATAAATTGGTGAAAGAGGGAATATGGGGAGTGTTTTTTCAAATAAAACTTTTTTTGTTGTCTATTTTTTATTTCTTACTGACTGGGTTGGTGATGTCAGGTATCTGATAGATGCGTGACATCACAAACCCCAGGGCCTGATGCCAGGTGACATTACACATCTGGCATCAACCCCATATATTACCCCGTTTGCCACCGCACCAGGGCAATGGGATGAGTTGGGGCGAAGCGCCAGGATTGGCACGTCTAATGGATGCGCCACTTCTGGGGCGGCTGCAGCCTGCTATTTTTAGGGGAGTGTCCAATAACAGTGAACCTCCCTAGTTTGAGAATATCAGACCCCAGCTGTCCGCTTTACCTTGGCTGGTGATCCAATATGGAGGGGACCCCGTGTTTTTTGTTTTAAAATTATTTATTTAATGTAAAATAACAGCGTGGGGTGCCCTCTGTTTTGGATTACCAGCCAAGGTGAAGCTGCCAGCTGTGGTCTGCAGGCTGCAGCCGTCTGCTTTACCCTAGCTGGCTACAAAAGATGGGGGCACCTCACGTCATTTTTTTTTAATTATTTATTTTTTGGCTAAATACAAGGCTAGGCACCCTTTAGTGCCACATGAAAGTCACTAAAGGGTGCCAGCTTAGAATATGCAGGGGGTGGGACATTATATAGGTCTTTCTCATCTATCTATTCATCTATCCATCTTTCTCTCTATCCATTATCTGTCTATTGATTATCTATATTATTTATTGCAGTTCAGCATAAAAAAAAACGCAGGGACCAACCTGCGGAAAAATCGTTTTGGTGCGTTTTTTTACCGCAGGTGTGGTAATCTTCAACTCCCAGAAGTTTCTCAAGAAATTTTCTTGAGAAAAATCCCTTTTCTAGTGCGCACATAGCCTTAGAATGTTTTTATTTTTTGTGCAGAAACGCAACGGGGATTTTACATGTGATTTTACAAGTATCATTAATATCCACAGTTCCAATCTGCCTCTAGGCACACAGTGAGCAGGGGTCGTCATAAAATCACATCCACCTTGTGTGACCTGTAGTAGGATTTCCTGCACAAAAAGAGCAACGTGAATAAAATGCAGCGTTTACGCCACATGGGCTGAAGGACGGAGAATTCAGGAACATCAAGTACCGGATTGTCAGACGACGGAGTGAGAGACTTTCTATTCTATATATCTATACACACAGAATAAAGACATATTGGATTCCACAGTGGGGATGTGGCGGTTTTCACACTTCATAAATACTCGCAGTCTGATCTCGCACATGCTGCTGTATGATAATAAAACTCGCCAAGTAATGTAATTAGCATGGACGAGGCTTGGCTACAATTACACAAGTTGGCAACCGTTGCAAGTTTATTTATACGAACGCTACTTTAGAAAGCCTCGCTACGCCTCCCCCCATGGCTCCTTTATCTGTCAGCTAGGCTCACCCAACCTTAGCGAGGTAGGAGAGAAACATGAGCCCTGTGTGGGAAACAAAAGCCAGAAATTTCATTTTACAAGAAGCAGGTAATGAAGGAGTGGCGTGCAGTGGGGGAAAAAAGTGCCACTTCTGTCCACTACCACAAAGTGCACACGTAACCTTACATAATAGATATCACCATGGGCCCCATGTCAACACTGCCTGAGAAAAGACGAGACCTTGTTACCCATAGCAACCAGAGAATGTACCCAAAGCCATGAACTATGGAGCCATATTCAATTCATGTGTATGAGGCCTAATGTCAGTTTTAAGTCCCTATCGATGAGGCAATCACCATTTTGCATCCTACGGTATTAAATTAATCAGTGGGAACTAACCATATTACAGGATTATTCCCATCTGCAAAAATGGATATTGTTGAGTAGTGCAATTTTTCAATTTACCACTTATTAAAATATTAAGCCATTCGCTATACATTAACAGGGGGTTTTTTTTATAGCTCATTGCCTTTGAGACCAACCACTGCTGCCAGACAGCTAAACATGCACAGCACTTACAAGCAGGGCTGTGGAGTCGGTAAGCCAAACCTTCGACTCCGACTCCGACTCCGACTCCTCAAATTCTCTTGCACCGACTCCGACTCCGGCTCCGACTCCGGCTCCTACATATATTGCTTATAGTTAGGTGAAAAATTTATTGTAGTACATGAATATGTGTATGTGAACATCCGACATTTTTATGATACAATAATCAAGATATTTGGATAGAACATAAAATATATTTATTGGAATACAACTTTAGAACACAAAAAACTGTAATAAATTGTAAATATGTAATACACTATGTAATATACAGTAGATTACATATATATCTTGTGTGTGTGTATATACACTGTATATATATATATATTATATATATTACATATATTACATATTTACAATTTATTAGTTTTTTTGTGTTCTAAAGTTGTATTCCAATAAATATTTTATGTTCTATCCAAATATCTTGATTATTGTATCATAAAAACAATTAAATGTCTGATGTTCACATTGTACTACAATAAATTTTTCACTTAAATATAAGCATTATACTAAATGTTGTTATTTAGTAAAATATTCAGCACATTCTGCATTGCACTCCTGTCCCCAATTTATTATATATTTTAGGAGTCGGAGTCGGTGCATTTTATACCGACTCCGACTCCGACTCCGACTCCACCAAAATGAGCTCCGACTCCGACTCCGACTCCACGACTCCGACTCCACAGCCCTGCTTACAAGCTTGTTTTTCTTGAGCTTACAAGCACTGTTCTGAGGCTGGTTAGGATTGTTAAACCAAACTGTTACCTCCCATTGAGAAATGAGCGAACAGAGGTTCGGTCTTCGGACCGAACAGGGACTTTACAAAAAAACAGAATTTGGATTTGGTGATTGGGTCCTTTACGCAAGTGTGAGCATTGCTGGGCTTGGGAACGCTCAGTGCTCAGTCCAGTGTGAGTCACCTGCAGTGTTTGATCAGCTCGTACCGGGGGTAACAACAGCATGATCGGATGTAGTGTGCACAAAAAAATAAAATAAAAAATTAGATGAAGGGAATTTTGTTTACTTACCGTAAATTCCTTTTCTTCTAGCTCCAATTGGGAGACCCAGACAATTGGGTGTATAGGCTATGCCTCCGGAGGCCGCACAAAGTATTACACTTAAAAGTGTTAAGCCCCTCCCCTTCTGCCTATACACCCCCCGTGCTCCCACGGGCTCCTCAGTTTTGGTGCAAAAGCAAGAAGGAGGAAAAAGAATTATAAACTGGTTTAAAGTAACTTCAATCCGAAGGAATATCGGAGAACTGAAACCATTCAACATGAACAACATGTGTACACAAAAAAACAGGGGCGGGCGCTGGGTCTCCCAATTGGAGCTAGAAGAAAAGGAATTTACGGTAAGTAAACAAAATTCCCTTCTTCTTTGTCGCTCCATTGGGAGACCCAGACAATTGGGACGTCCAAAAGCAGTCCCTGGGTGGGTAAAATAATACCTCGTAAGAGAGCCGTAAAACGGCCTCTTCCTACAGGTGGGCAACCGCCGCCTGAAGGACTCGTCTACCTAGGCTGGCATCCGCCGAAGCATAGGTATGCACCTGATAGTGTTTCGTGAAAGTGTGCAGGCTCGACCAGGTAGCCGCCTGACACACCTGCTGAGCCGTAGCCTGGTGCCTCAAAGCCCAGGACGCGCCCACGGCTCTGGTAGAATGGGCCTTCAGCCCTGAGGGAACCGGAAGCCCAGCCGAACGGTAGGCTTCGAGAATTGGCTCCTTGATCCACCGAGCCAAGGTTGATTTGGAAGCCTGTGACCCTTTACGCTGGCCAGCGACAAGGACAAAGAGTGCATCCGAGCGGCGCAGGGGCGCCGTACGAGAAATGTAGAGTCTGAGTGCTCTCACCAGATCTAACAAGTGCAAATCCTTTTCACATTGGTGAACTGGATGAGGACAAAAAGAAGGTAAGGAGATATCTTGATTGAGATGAAAGGGGGATACCACCTTAGGGAGAAATTCCGGAACCGGACGCAGAACCACCTTGTCCTGGTGAAAAACCAGGAAAGGGGCTTTGCATGACAGCGCTGCTAGCTCAGACACTCTCCGAAGTGAAGTGACTGCTACTAGAAAAACCACTTTCTGCGAAAGGCGTGAGAGAAATATCTCTCATTGGCTCGAATGGTGGTTTCTGAAGAACCAGCAGCACCCTGTTCAGATCCCAGGGTTCTAACGGCCGCTTGTAAGGAGGAACGATGTGACAAACCCCCTGCAGGAACGTGTGTACCTGTGGAAGTCTGGCTAGGCGCTTCTGGAAAAACACAGAGAGCGCTGAGACTTGTCCCTTAAGGGAGCCGAGCGACAAACCCTTTTCCAGTCCAGATTGAAGGAAGGACAGAAAAGTGGGCAAGGCAAAAGGCCAGGGAGAAAAACCCTGAGCAGAGCACCACGACAGGAAAATTTTCCACGTCCTGTGGTAGATCTTGGCGGACGTTGGTTTCCTAGCCTGTCTCATAGTGGCAATGACGTCTTGAGATAATCCTGAAGACGCTAGGATCCAGGACTCAATGGCCACACAGTCAGGTTGAGGGCCGCAGAATTCAGATGGAAAAACGGCCCTTGAGATAGCAAGTCTGGTCGGTCTGGTAGTGCCCACGGTTGGCCGACCGTGAGATGCCACAGATCCGGGTACCACGACCGCCTCGGCCAGTCTGGAGCGACGAGGATGACGCGTCGGCAGTCGGCCCTGATCTTGCGTAACACTCTGGGCAACAGTGCCAGCGGAGGAAACACATAAGGGAGCTGAAACTGCGACCAATCCTGAACTAAGGCGTCTGCCGCCAGAGCTCTGGGATCTTGAGACCGTGCCATGAACGTCGGTACCTTGTTGTTGTGCCGGGACGCCATGAGGTCGACGTCCGGCATGCCCCAGCGGCAACAGATCTCCTGAAACACGTCCGGGTGAAGGGACCATTCCCCTGCGTCCATGCCCTGGCGACTGAGATAATCTGCTTCCCAGTTTTCCACGCCTGGAATGTGAACTGCAGAGATGGTGGAGGCCGTGGCTTCCACCCACATCAAAATCCGCCGGACTTCCTGGAAGGCTTGCCGACTGCGTGTGCCGCCTTGGTGGTTGATGTATGCCACCGCTGTGGAATTGTCCGACTGAATTCTGATCTGCTTGCCTTCCAGCCACTGCTGGAACGCTTTCAGGGCAAGATACACTGCCCGTATTTCCAGAACATTGATCTGAAGCGAGGACTCTTGCTGGGTCCATGTACCCTGAGCCCTGTGGTGGAGAAAAACCGCTCCCCACCCTGACAGACTCGTGTCCGTCGTGACCACCTCCCAGGATGGGGGTAGGAAGGATTTCCCCTTCGATAATGAAGTGGGAAGAAGCCACCACCGAAGGGAAGCTTTGGTAGCCTGAGAGAGGGAGACGTTCCTGTCGAGGGACGTCGGCTTCCTGTCCCATTTGCGTAGGATGTCCCATTGAAGAGGACGCAGGTGAAACTGCGCGAAAGGAACTGCCTCCATTGCTGCCACCATCTTCCCCAGGAAGTGCATGAGGCGCCTCAAGGGGTGTGACTGGCCTTGAAGGAGAGATTGTACCCCTGTCTGTAGTGACCGCTGCTTGATCAGCGGAAGCTTCACTATCGCTGAGAGGGTATGAAACTCCATGCCAAGGTATGTGAGCGATTGGGCCGGTGTCAGATTTGACTTTGGAAAATTGATGATCCACCCGAAACTCTGGAGAGTCTCCAGGGTAGCGTCGAGGCTGTGTTGGCATGCCTCTTGAGAGGGTGCCTTGATCAGGAGATCGTCCAAGTAAGGGATCACCGAGTGACCCAGAGTGGAGGACCGCTACTACAGTAGCCATAACCTTGGTGAAAACCCGTGGGGCTGTTGCCAGGCCGAACGGCAGTGCCACGAACTGCAGGTGTTCGTTTTCTATGGCGAAGCGCAAGAAGCGCTGGTGCTCTGGAGCAATCGGTACGTGGAGATAAGCATCTTTGATATCGATCGATGCAAGGAAATCTCCTTGGGACATTGAGGCGATGACGGAGCGGAGGGATTCCATCCGGAACCGCCTGGTCGTTACGTGTTTGTTGAGAAGTTTCAGGTCCAGGACAGGACGGAAAGACCCGTCCTTCTTTGGGACCACAAACAAGTTGGAGTAAAAACCGTGACCCTGATGCTGAAGAGGAACAGGGACCACCACTCCTTCTGCCTTCAGAGTGCCCAGCGCCTGCAGAAGAGCCTCGGCTCGCTCGGGAGGCGGGGATGACCTGAAGAATCGAGTCGGGGGACGAGAGGTGAACTCTATCTTGTAACCGTGAGACAGAATGTCTCTCACCCAACGGTCTTTTACCCGTGGCAGCCAGGCGTCGCAAAAGCGGGAGAGCCTGCCACCGACCGAAGATGCGGAGTGAGGAGGCCGAAAGTCATGAGGAAGCCGCTTTGGTAGCGGCACCTCCGGTGGCCTTTTTAGGACGTGACAGACCGCCATGCGTCAGAGTTCCTTTGATCTTTCTGAGGCCTTTTGGACGAGGAGAATTGGGACCTGCCCGCGCCCCGAAAGGACCGAAACCTCGACTGCCCCTTCCTCTGTTGGGGTATGTTCGGTTTGGGCTGGGGTAAGGATGTATCCTTTCCCTTGGATTGTTTGATGATTTCATTTAAACGCTCGCCAAACAATCGGTCGCCAGAAATTGGCAAACTGGTTAAGCGCTTTTTGGAAACAGAATCTGCCTTCCATTCCCGTAGCCACAAGGCCCTGCGGAGTACCACCGAATTGGCGGCTGCAACCGCCGTACGGCTCGCAGAGTCCAGGACAGCATTAATAGCGTAAGACGCAAATGCCGACGTCTGAGTGGTTATGGACGCCACCTGTGGCGCGGACGTGCGTGTGGCTGCGTCAATTTGCGCTTGACCTGCTGAGATAGCTTGTAGCGCCCATACGGCTGCGAACGCTGGGGCAAAAGAAGCGCCGATAGCTTCATAGATGGATTTCAACCAGAGCTCCATCTGCCTGTCAGTGGCATCTTTGAGTGAAGCCCCATCTTCCACTGCAAGTATGGATCTAGCTGCCAGTCTGGAGATTGGAGGATCCACTTTGGGACACTGAGCCCAATTTTTGACCACGTCAGGGGGAAAAGGATAACGTGTATCCTTAAGGCGCTTAGAAAAACGCTTATCTGGACAAGCATGGTGATTATGGACTGCCTCTCTGAAATCAGAGTGGTCCAAAAACATACTCGGTGTACGCTTGGGAAACCTGAAACGGAATTTCTCCTGCTGAGAAGCTGACTCCTCCACCGGAGGAGCTGAGGGAGAAATATCCAACATACGATTGATGGACGCAATAAGGTCGTTCACTATGGCGTACCCGTCCGGAGTATCAAGATTGAGAGCGGCCTCAGGATCAGAATCCTGATCAGCTGTCTCCGCATCATCAACCAGAGATTCCCCCCTCTGAGACCCTGCACAATATGATGATGTCGAGGGAAATTCTAAGCGAGCTCGCTTAGTCGGTCTGGGGCTGGGGTCTGTGTCAGAACCCTCAGCCTGGGATCCATGAGATACCCCGGGAGGACATTGTTGGTCCAGCTGAGGTGGGCCAGGGAACAAAGATTCAACAGAGTCCCTGTGCTGAGATACCGGCCTGGACTGCAAGGCTTCTAGTATCTTAGCCATAGTCTCAGAGAGTTTTGCAAACTCCGTCCCCGTCACCTGAACAGTGTTAGCAGGTGGCTCCCCCTGGGCCCCTCTTAGCAGAGGCTCCGGCTGAGTAAGAGCCACAGGGGCCGAACAGTGCACACAATGAGGGTCAGTGGAACCTGCCGGTAGCGGGGTCGTACATGCGGCGCAGGCAACATAATAAGCCTGTGTTTTGGCACCCCTGCCTTTCGTGGGCGCCATGCTATTATCTTCCCTGAGTAACACAATAGGGTATATAGCCAGAAATCAACTGTGCACCATACAGTGTAAAACATATATACCATAAACATATAATGTTACACTACTGCACAATGGGGCTAGCACCACAGGTGCTGCTTACCACCCGCCTAAAGCGGTTGTGAGGCCACCAGAGTCCCTGCCTGGGTCTCCCAGACTTTGTCTCCCTCTGCAGCGTCCGAGGAGCTGACAGGAATGGCTGCCGGCGTCCTGAGGAGAGGAGGGAGCCGTGGGCGTGACCCAGAAAGAGCGGGAACTGGTGCCCACACTGTGCACAGTGAGAGGGGTGGAGTATGCAAAGCATGCTCCAGCCCTCAGTGCTGCTCGTTCTGTGCAGCGTCCCGCCCTTCCCCTGCCTGTCAGGGCTGTGGGCGGGAGGAAAGGAAACTAGGCCGCAAAAAAGCCGGGGACTCTAGTAATAAACGTGGCCGCCGTAAAAGCGCGGCCGGCGTGAAAGTCCCCGGCGCACTACAAGTCCCAGCCGCGCCGCAGTGTTTCCATGGCCGCGGCGGTCAGTGCGGCAGTCCCTATACATAAACACACT
>NC_134357.1:428430760-428510760 GCF_048569485.1 Anomaloglossus baeobatrachus | reverse complement strand
TGCCAAGTAATGATAAAATCACTGTTTAATCAGCTGCAGATTATCAAAATTACACTAAGCAGCCCAGTAAGTGACATCACTGGAATCAGGGTCTCTCTACGTTATGCTGCTCTCAGATTAGGTGAAAAACCTGGTGACAGATTCCCTTTAATGCTGAGCTCTGTATAACCCTGTACCACCACTGATTGGCAGCTTCCTGTGTACACTGTGAGTAAGCGGTCAATCAGTGGTGGGGCCAGGGTATAATGACTAGCCTGACTGGCCTGCACACAAGACCAACTCCTGCAGTGATAGCCTCCTGATAATAGAACACTGAATGTATTCAATCTACCGCACAAAGTGACCCATCCATGGTCTTTGCCCCTACATTATGCTCCTCTCTTATTAAATAGTAAAAACCTGTTGAAAAAATAAAATTTAAAAAAGGTGTCGTGTATAAGCTTCCAGCGTGTATGCCAAATGTATCTATAGTGGCCCACATACCTAGGATGTGCCAAAAATGGCATCCTGGCACAAACCAGGCCACTGAGTGTTAGGTTTTGTTTTTTTTTATTAATACTATACTACTATAACTTAAGCTATAATTTGCTGTGCTTTCTTATACAAATGGATTACATTTTAGGATTTTTTATTTTTTTTTTGGGGGGTGGGGGGGGGTCCAATGTAAGCCAAAGTATGCCAAAACACTGGCGAGTGTCATAAGGGTTTATATCAAGAAATGCTCTTCACAAAGAATTATGGCCGCTTTAGAGGACCTAAAAATCGGGAAACAAGTATTCCCGACGCCAGTCCATCTAATCAGGCTGCCAATCACCTCACAAATTGTTTTATGGAGGCATGAAAATCATTGTTAAGGGTAGCACATCACCTTGTGTACACAGGGGATGTGCTGCCAACATCATAATATTCTATGGACCCGACACCATCGTGTTAGCGTGCACGTACAACGTTGGTAAAGAAACACCATTTCCCTACAGATATACCTGCAGGTGTATAGGTGAATAATCATGTCTGGCTGGCTTAATGAAGCAGCGCCTAGAGAGAGAAAATTACATGCTAGGCTGCTTTCACACTACGGTTTTTTTAACATGCGTCACAAACGTTTTTTTGCTAGAAAAGTGGATCCTGTTTTTCCAAAGAAAAACGCATGTGTTATTTTGCAGGATCCTGTCACTTGAAGTTTATGGGCGGGCATTGACGTCCTGTGATCGGGAGTGAGAGTAACTGAACGTGATAGACTGGGAGCCGGCATCTGACAGCTGCGGATGCTGGTAACCAAGGTAAACATCGGGTAACTAAGCAAAGCACTTTGCTTAGTTACCCGATATTTACCTTGGTTACGAGTGTCCGCAGCTGCTAGGAGCCGGGCTGCCTGCTCCCTACACATGTAACCAAGGTAAACATCGGGTAACTAAGAGAAGCGCTTTGCTTGGTTACCCAATATTTACCTTGGTTAGGAGCGTCCGCCGTTCTCAGGCGGGGGAGAGAGAGAGGGAGGGGGAGAGAGAGACTGATCACGCCAGGCTGGTTTCTGCGCATGCTCGGTAGAGCAAGCAGGATCCTGTCTATCAGCATGCCAGCGTTCACATGCGTTTGCGTGCAGTATAGTCAGGATCCAGTGAAAAACAGTATTTGGACACAGCTCAAAAACGCTACAAGTAACGTTTTTGAAAAAAGTTAAAAAACTGCAAGTCGCCGGATCCTCACTATACCGCATGTAAACGCATGTTGACGCGAGTCCATTGCAAATGCACTGAAATGAAAACGCATTTGCACTGGATCCGTTTTTGCGTTAAAAAAAATGTTCATCACGGATGTTAAAAAAACGTAGTGTGAAAGCAGCCTTATTCTCCCATTAGCCACTTACAGCCAGTCATAGGGGCTGAGCAGGGGGCCATTACAGTTACAGCTCACTCTACTATTGACAGTGTGGTGCTCCGTGGCTGAGCTGCCACAAATAATAACTACATGTGTATTTCAAATCTGTATAACATGTATTGCCAGCTTTAATGAATTTCTCTGCTGTTCATTACAAATGCACATTTGTCTACACTCCCTTACTGTTGCTGTTCACTTGAGCTGACAACAAAGCTTGTATGTGCGCCCTAGAAGGAGAAAGGGGAGGAGCTTAGGTCTGAGGTAAATTCAGTAGACAGTTGGCGTTGCTGCCAGGGTGAATGTGTGAGGAGTGTGATATGGAGACGGTCCTGTCCTGAGGTAACTGCATAAATCTCTGGAGGGGCCAGCTACACATTGGCAGGGTATCTGTCCCTAGGCCACCAGGACTTTCAAGGTCAATGTCAAACTGAGAAACAGCCATTAGCCTTTTTATAAGGAGCAGTGAATTGCCTGAGAGCACAGTGACACGTTTGAATCTGGAAATTTCTAGAAGAAATAGTTTTCTTTCAGGATTCAAGTCGCCTACTAGCAGGAAGTGATTAAATATCCCAAGTATTTGTGTCTTGGAAATCCCAGGATTCCAAGACACCTATTCCCAGGCAAAGTAGTAGCAGGAAGAGTACACTACCGCCACACAACAGATAAGCCACACTCATTAGGACAGGAAGAGCCACCATAATTGTGAACGCTGTGAGAAATGTTCTGGAATGTTCTGCAGAGCTCCAATAAAAGCTCCCTGTCCTGTCTCTGGCTGAATTAGGCTGCTTTCACTCATCCGGTTTTTGTTAAGCGGCACAATACGGCGCTTTGCAGAAAAAACGCAACCTTTTTTTTTCCGCCGGTTGCGTTTTTTCCGCATAGACTTGCATTAGCGCCGTATTGCGCCGCATGGCCTTGTGTTGCGTTCGTTTTTTGCCGGATGCGGCATATTTAGCCCATGCGGCGGCCGGATGGAACATTGCCTGGCACGTTTTTTTGTGCGGCGAAAAAAAACGCATTGGGCCGGATCCGGCGCGATGTGCCGCAATTTACAATGCAAGCCTATGGATGCCGGATGCGGCGTCCTGCAGCAAAACCCGCATCCGGCCGCCGGATGCGTTTTTTTGAACTGCGCATGCTCAGTATCAAGCCAAAAACGAACGGGCCGCATGGAAAAACTTGTGCAACGGATCGGGTTTTTTCGCCGCTTCCGTTGGATAGGTTTTTGAGCCGAATTGAGCCGCACTGCAAAAACCGGATGTGTGAAAGCAGCCTTATTCTCTGCTGAACCGTCCTTACCTCAACATCCCCAGAACCCAGCCTAGTTGGGGGGGTAACAACCCTCTGACCTCCAGCAGTGCCTGTTCATACTAAAGCCGAACATCCCAACTGGCATCACAAACTATTTGTTTATTTAATTTTTATCTTCCTCTTATTTTTAAACCTCCATTAGAAAAGCCTCTGCTACATATGTGTGCAGTGCAGGCCATCTCCAGCACATGACCGCTGCAGTCAATCACTTGTCTCAGAGGACTTGTGCGATCTACCTTGGCATGGCTGCTGAGGCCGGTGATTGGTTGCAATGATCGTGTGTAGTAAATGGGATATCAGACCAGCGGAGAGAGGCATCAATGAAGCTCCCACAGGTAAGTTGGGGTTTTTTCAAGCAATACTAACCCAAATGGACAACCATGTTAAAGTCAAGAGTAAAACAGCCTAATTAAAAAGGAAATGCACCAAATTCAGTTACAGAGCCAAGAACGACATCATGGGGAAAGAAAAAAACCTACAATGCAGGGGTTTACATACAGAAACACCATGCATTTGTTAAAACTAATGTTTTAGGAAAAACAGAAATGTTGTACATAACTTCCGGCCTACATGCTGGAAGATTACAGACTATTACATGAAATGCGGCTATACCTATAATGTCTGCACCGTGGCCACTTCACCCCTTACACCCCACTCAGGACAGTGTAATATCCGTCCCTCCACAAGTTATCCAATGCTGAGGCTGCAGATTCCCACATTATAGAGAACAGCTGTGGGAATGACAGGTGCATGTGAAGTGGGGACAGAAGATAGCCCCCATGTCTATAATAATCCCACACTCCAGCAGGACACTGCTGCGTGGTCTATTTATAAGGACCATACTCCAAGTCATCGACTGGATGGGCTTACAAAGAAAGAAAAAAACATTAGAGGGGTCATCTGGACACTTAACATGTTTTTACACATCGCTCAGAATGGTGTGAAATAAAAAGTAGCAATTGTCACCTTACCAATCCCTTTTCACACTTTCTGGGGCTCCCGCTTTGGACTTGCTGCACCATTACAGCTACTGTGGGTGATTGGCTGCAGCAGTCTCATGTTGATCCAGACAGAACAGGCCTAAGTAAGGCACTACATGGTACGTCCATGTACAAACATACATGTATATGAAGTATTGCACATATGACGACTGCTTATACGTCCTAATGTATTACAAGTCAGTATGGGTCACAGAGAGTCAATTAACAAGAATAGGACATCGCAATCTTAGGCTATGTGCGCACGTTGCGTAAATACATGCAGTTACGCTGTGCTTTGTAGCGCAGCGTAACTGCATGCGTCCCCTGCACAGTCTATAGAGATTGTGCAGGGGCCGTGCGCACGTGGCGTCTTAGAGCGCAGCGCTTCAACTGCTGCCCGAAGCGCTGCGTTCTAAGAAGTGACATGTCACTTCTTCCGTGCGCTTTGCCGGTAGCTCTTGCTCTGTCTATGGCAGGAGCTGCAGGCAGAGCGCATGGAATCGACTTTTTTTTTTTCTCTACGGACATTTTCTGCAGCGATTTGAAGCGCACGTGTGCTCTTCAGATCGCTGCAGAAATTTCTGCAGGGCTAGTACGCAATGTGCGCACATAGCCTTACTGTTGGATGACCAGTGGAGTCACGGACCAATGTACTCCTCATTCAACATCTTCAATCAACACGTTTGTACTTATTCTGCTTCCTCTACAGCAGAAATAAATACTTGCCCATGTCTGTTTATGGGAAATTCAGGGGAGACAGCCATCACTGCTTGTTACCTGGAGATACATAAGGGCTATTATAAAAAAAAAAAAAAAATTGATATGTCCCAATCATCGCCAAACGAGCGTTCATAAGAACAGTCATTCCTGATCAACCCATGTAAGCATGCGGCATAATCAGCCATCTAGTTAGCAAACCGCTCATTTGTTAACTGATTGATCCAATGTGCTGCTGACAGTACAAGGTGTCCATAAGACAACCAAAGGTGTTTGGAGCTGTGTGTAGACTGACCCAGTGGACAGAATTGGCTGAAAATTGGTATGTATTCTATACAAGGTATGGGGAAACAGAAGGCAACTTAAGGTTTTTATACAAAAACTCCCGATACCTGTCTCTTTGCCAAATCGTGCGCTGTTAATTTGGTTGTTTTATGAGAATGCCAGGAATGCTACAGCTGCCTTTCATCATTTGAAAAATCTTCACACACGTAGTGGTCCAATGGCTGTCAATTCGCTGAGATAGATGATATGTTTTGAGGCAACAGGGTAAGGCCCCTTTCACACGTCAGTGATTCTGGTACGTTTGTGCTTTTTTTTAAACGTACCAGAATCACTGACATACGCAGACCCATAATGAATGGGTCTGCACACACGTCAGTGATTTGTCAACTGCACGTGTCTCCATGCAGCGTACCCGCGTGTGCGTGATTGCTGCACGGAGACATGTCCATTTTTTTCTGGCATCACTGATGTTCCACGGACCACGCAGTGGTGTGGTCCGTGAAACACGTGCCAGAAAAAAAACGTACTTTTAAAATAAAAAACATTTTAACTCACCCGGCGTCCAGCGATGTCCTCTGCAGCCCGTGCAGCTTGCTCCTTCTGTGTTGGCTGATTACTGTCGCGCATATTCATTATGCGCGACACAGCCGACCCGGAAGCAGCTGCTGCAGGGGTCACCGCCGGCCGGATGCTGCGTCGCGGGAGCGATCAGCACCATGGACAGCGGGAGCGCGCACAGGTGAGTTGTTTTCTAAGTGCAATCACGGGTCACAGAGAACGGAGCCCGGATTGCACTTAGACAACCCACGTGTGCCGTGATTTTCGGCACACGCAGGGACATGTGCGTGTTTTACACGCCAGTGAAAAACGTCACTGTTTTTCACTGACGTGTGAAACGGGCCTTACTGAGAGTTCAGCTAGGGCGACGACCGGTAAGCAAAGAGGTTGTGGAGGACATTGCCACTGCCGTCATGGAACAGGGCACGAACAACCCTGCCGGGAACAGCAGTGCACGCAGTGTTTCCAGGCAATTGGGGTTCCCGTACAACACAGTGTGGAAAGTTCTTCGAAAGGTCTTGAGGGCATACCCATACAAAATTAGCCATCATCAACAACTTCTTCCTCATGACAATGATACCCGCATGATATTTGCATTCATGTTTGTGGCGAGAGTGGAAGCGGATGGCAAATGGCCATGGAATGTTCTGTGGTGCGACAAAGCGCATTTTTACCTGAATGGAACAGTGAACACACAAAACTGTCGCATATGAGCTACCGAAAATCCGCATGCGGTCAAGGGGGTTCTCCGAAGGTAACCGTTTGGTGTGGTTTCACCTCATCATTCATACTCGGACCGTTCTTCTACGAAGAAATGAGGTCAACTGGGGTTGCTACCTGTTCCGTGACAGCAGAGAGATACCAGACAATGCTGGAAACAGTGGCCGTTTCGCAACTCCAACAGCGGCAGTGTCTTCAGACGACCACCTTCATGCATGATGGAGCAGCTCCTCACATCGCAAATCATGTGAAGAACGTTCTGTGTGAAACTTTTCTTGATGACAGGATTTTGAGCCGCTCCATCCCTAACACATGGCCACCGCGTTCGCCCGATCTCAATCATTGTGATTTCTGGTTGTAGGGACACTTGAAAGAGCGTGTTTATCGGGGAAATGTCAATACCCTGGCTGGCCTCAAAGATCGCATCATTTTGTAAGTAAGCACATCCCACCAGACATGTTACACACAAGCGTCAAGCATGTTCTGCATAGGATGAAAATCACCACCATGCATGATGGCGGCCATATTGAACAGTTATGCTAGTCTGTGGAACAATTGTGATATCTCCAATTATTGGCACACTGTTTTTGGACCCTTCGCTCACTGTACAGCGCCACTTTTTCACCTTGTGGGGAGTTTTGGTATAAAAAAATTTTTAAAGATGCCTTCCGTTTCCCCTTGCCTTGAATAGCATACATACCAATTTTCAGCCAATTCTGTCCACTGGGTCAGTCTGCACACGGCTTCAAACACCTTAGGTTATTTTATGGCCACTTTGTATGCGTAAGCAGAGGATGTGCTGCCGAAAACCCGCACACTGTATGGGGACAGAATAATAGTATAAAAGTGGTAAGGTTGCTTAAAGGGGTTGTCCACTACTTTGACAAACCCTTCCAAATGTTTGCACCCGTTAAAATAAATGAAGCCTATACTCACCTCCCATGCCGGCGTTATTCCAGCAGTGCCATCACTCACTCCCCCAGGGACAACATGTGGTTTTTAGGTCACGCAAGCCCCACACCCAATCACAGCTGGTTTCTATCTCCCCGCCTTCAAACGTATAAGTAATCAACAGGAGGCGAGCGGCAGTTGCAGCTCTGCACATTAAAGCTATGTGTGCACGTTGCGTATTTGCATGCAGTTACGCTTCGATCTGCACCGCAACGTAACTGCATGCGTCCCCTGCATAATCTATGAAGATTATGCAGGAGACGTGCACACGTGGCGTATTAGAGCACAGCGCTTTGGCTGCTGCCCGAAGCGTGCGTTCTAAGAAGTGACATGTCACTTCTTTCCTGCACTCTGCATGCAGCCCCCGCTCTGTCTATGGGAGGGGCTGCACTTAGAGCGCATGAAATCGGCTTTTTTTTTCATTACGGACTCTTTCTGCAGCGATTTGAAGCGCACGTGTGCTGTTCAAATCGCTGCAGAAATTTCTGCAGGGCCAGTACGCAACGTGCGCACATAGTCTTAAGTCTATGTGCGCATGTTGAGTATTTGGTGCAGGAATTTTCTGCATCCGATCTGCACCTTCTGGCAGAAAAACGCACCAAAAGACAAATGCAACTAGACACACCTAGAGTTTGGGCACCCCTGGTGACAATTACTGTTATTATGAACAGTTAAGCAAGAGGCATAAAGATGACACATTTCCTTTGTATTTGAGGCAAAAAAAAAAATATTTTCTTCTTTAACATTTTAAAAATTACAAAAAGAAAAGTGTGCTGATGTAAAAGTTTGGGCACCCTTGGAGATTTGTGCTCAGATAACTTTGATCAAGGTTTCAGACATTAGTCAGTTACGGTTATGGCTTGTTCACTTTCATCGTTAGGAAAGGCCAGCTGATGCAAATTTCACAGCTTTATAAAAAGCAAGCCTCCTCTAACCTTGTGCAAAAAAATTTGCAGCCTTGGGCTCTTCTAACCAGTTGCATAGCACTCTGAAAATTGTGGAGGCCCACAAAGCAAAAGGAGTCTATAAGAAGATAGCAAAGAGTTTTCAAGTTGCCCTTTCCTCAGATCAAAATGTAATTAAGAAATGGCAGTTATAACAGGAACAGTGGAGGTCAACAAACTCTGGAAGGCTAAGCAAAATATCTGTGAGAGCTGCTTGTAGGATTGCTAGAGAGGCAAATCAGAACCCCTTTGTCTGCAAAAGATCTTCAGGAAGATTTAGCAGACTCGTTGTGGTACATTGCTCTACTGTTCAGAGACACCTGCACAAATATGGCCTTTGTGAAAGAGTCATCAGAAGAAAACCTCTTCTGCGTCCTCACCCTAAAATTCAGCAGCGTCAGAAGTATGCAAAAGAACATCTAAACAAGCCTAATGCATTTTGGAAACAAGTCCTGTGGACCGATGAGGTTAAAATATAACTCTTTGGCCACAATGATCAAAGGTATGGTGTGGAGGAAAAAAAAAGGCACAGAATTTCAGAAAAAAATATCTCACCAACCATTAAGCATGGGATGGACCCAATCATGCTTTGGGGTTGTGTTGCAGCCAATGGCACAGGGAACATTTCACGGGTAGAAGGAAAAATGGATTCAATGTAATTTGTTACAAATTCTTGATGCAAACATAACACCATCTGTAAAAAAGCTGACGTTAAAAAGGATGGCTTCTAAAAATGGATAATGACCCTAAACACGTCAAAATTAATAGAATATCTCAAAAGGCGCTAACTGGAGGTTTTACAGTGGCCCTTACAGTCCCCTGATCTGATCATCATTGAAAATCAGTGGCTAGACCTCAAAAGAGCAGTGCATGCAACATGACCAGGAATCTCTCAGAACTGGAAGAGGTTTCCAAGGAAGAATGGATGAAAATCCCTCAAATAAGAATTGAAAGACTCTTCACTGCCACAAAAAGTGTTTACAAGCTGTGATACTTGCCAAAAGGGGGAGCTACTAGGTGTTAACCATGCAGAGTGCTGAAACTTTTACATTGGCCCATTTTCCTTTTTTATTTTTAAAATGTAAAAAATGACTTTTTGCCTAAAATAGAAAAGAAATGTGTGATCTTTAACTTTATGCCCTTTAGGCTATGTGCCCACGGGACTCTGTATCTGCGGATTTTTCTGCAGCTAAATCCGCAGCATTCCCCTGGAATCCGCACCTTTTCATAGGTGCTGATTTTGTGCGGATTTTGCGATTTTTTTTTTTTACATTCAATTGAATAGGCAAAATCCGCAGGTAAATGCGCAATAATTGACATGCTGCAGATTTTTCCGCACGGAAATCCGCATAATTTCCGCTGCGGAAAAATCCGCAGCGTGGGCACAGCATTTCCCAAATGCCATAGAAATGGCTGGGGAGCAGCTGTGCTGCAAATTTCTGAAAAATCTGCGGCATTTCCGAGAGAAATCCGCGGCAAAATCCACGCATTTTCCGCAGCGTGGGCACATAGCCTCAGAGATCATTTCATCTTCAACTTGCTTAACTGTTCACAATAACAGCAATTTTGACCAGGGGTGCCCAAACTTTTACAAGCCACTATAAGTGAAGAGCTCCTTAAAAAAAAAACTCACAATGTTTTATGTTCTAAACCTATATAAATATATATGTAACGTGATGAAAGAACAGTAATATAATCACCGCTCGCCGATTTCCCCCACCACTCTACACCGCTTCTTATGCATGCAACTGAGATTCGGACTCACCGGGTCACACGGTATGAGCCAGATGTTGATTTTAACAAAGTCTAGCCTTATTCTGATGCTCCATAAGCCTAAACTGTAAAAATGACACGTGACTCACACAGACCCCATTCTGATCCAGCAACTCAGAATAGCCATCGCGTGAGGTCCAGAGTGGTGCTGGAAACTGGTGAAGATGGCGATCTGTCAGTATATTACCACACGTACACTATATTAATTGTATATTTGCACAGATTTAGGGAATAAAAAAAAAAAATGTGAAAGTGCTGCTTCACCTAATGAGTACAAAATGGATACTGTTAGGGGATAGTAATAACATCTAAGGCTAAATTCAGTCCCTGAGGAGGCTGACTATGCTTTACTGTACAGCCTGAGGAGCATTATATTCCAAGTACGAGCTCTGAGGTAATGTCATGAAGGAATATAACAGGACATCTCTTTCTAATAAAGATATACTGCTATATGCCTTTGATTTTCCTTTATGAATCCAACAATAACAAAAAACTAATAAAAATAAAATTAGCGGCATTCCAAAGTGTAATATTGCCACAAAATGGGGCTGAACAGAGGCAAACTGATTACTATGAATCCGTATGATTTGCAGCCTACCCTAAAAGCTCCATACACACTGCTCTGCATTCAGAAAAATACAAGTCTTCTGTAGATTAACGCATTATGGCTCCATACACCCGCCATAACACTGCACCTGTAGATTTCAAGAGGGTGATTTAGACATACACCACTGCAGGTAAGGGTACTTTCACACTTGCGTTGTTTTCCTTCAGTTGCAATCCGCAGTTTTGGAAAACTGCGGAATCCGTTAGCAGATTCCACTACCTCCCATAGACTTGTATGGATGACGGATTGCGAGTGATGGACCTGCGTTGCTTCCGCTGGGCGATGCTACATTGCTTCCGCCGGGTGTAAG
Organism: Anomaloglossus baeobatrachus; assembly: GCF_048569485.1. Classification (NCBI taxonomy): domain Eukaryota; kingdom Metazoa; phylum Chordata; class Amphibia; order Anura; family Aromobatidae; genus Anomaloglossus; species Anomaloglossus baeobatrachus. The sequence continues at coordinate 428,499,726 of NC_134357.1, read as the reverse complement.
GAACACAGCATGTAACTTTTTTGAGCAGCGCAATCCGTAGGATTTCGCTGCGGATGCTCTCTCTGGCTCGCTGCACACATAACCAGGGTACACATCGGGTTACTAAGCAATGTGCTTTGCCTAGTTACCCGATATTTACCCTGGCTACGGGTGCAAAGAGCCAGCACTAAGCGGTGTAAGCTGGTAACCAAGGTAAATATCGGGTAACCAAGCAAAGTGCTTTGCTTAGTTACCCGATATTTACCCTGGCTACGTGTGCAGGGAGCTCGACACTTCCCCGCTCGGCTCCTCCCCCTCCCGCAGTCTGCATGTACACACACACACACACACAACCTTCCCCCAGCCATGCATCCCCGCGGCACTGATGTCCTCAGCGCCATGGCCCCGCTTGGCTCCACCCACCCCGACCCCCGCACACATTCTTGGCGGCTGAGCGATCAGCCGGCAACCGGCTGCAGTGAGCGATCAGCGGATCAGCCGGCGACCGGCTGCAGTGAGCGATCAGCGGATCAGCCGGCGACCGGCTGCAGTGAGCGATCAGCGGATCAGCCGGCGACCGGCTGCAGTGAGCGATCAGCGGATCAGCCGGCGACCGGCTGCAGTGAGCGATCAGCGGATCAGCCGGCGACCGGCTGCAGTGAGCGATCAGCTGATCGTTCACAATAGTCTGCCTCTGGTAAAACTGTAAAAAAAGAAAAAAAAAAAAAAAGATTACGTAGTTTTGCACGATCCGTTGTGCCACTAAATGCAACACATCCATTGCATCCGTCACACAACGCAAGTGTGAAACTAGTCTAATAGAGCCACGGTCAGAACTGGTTCAAAGGGAATGTGAAGTATAAAGAGTCTTCCACTTCTCCTTCCCACTTCTGACTTTGGGGGGGGGGGGGGGGGGAAGACATGCAAAATACTTTTCTAGAAAACTGTGTGAAACTATCCTTAAAGAGGTTGTCCAGCCGTTTGACAATGATATCCTATCATTCGAATACTGTAAGATCAGATCGGCGGAGTTGCGAGTGTCAGAAACCAACTGACTTTATATTGCTACCTATCTGAACAATAGGTCATCCACATTATATGCCCAAGAACCTTTCTAAAGACCTGCTCCAGAGTTTTGTTTTTTTATTGTACCGCTGGAGTGGTGCTGTAAATTTAAGTCCCCTGACCCCTGTCTTATTCTCACCTTCCACCCCTGCTCCTGACTGTCTCCTCTGATTTTTGACCTGCTGTTAGCTTCAGTGTTTCATGGAGCGTTCCAGAGATCACAACTCAATACAAGTCTATGAGGGCCTTGTTATGGCTCTTATAGAGTTACAATAAGACCTTGTGACAATCCTTCTGACTTCCAGCCAGTCACAAGTTACTGCCGTAAGATGGACCCGCAGCATCAGAAAAAGGTGAAGCCACAGGAAGGCGAGTATATGACAGGGGGCTTACATTTAAAAGGGAACCTATCACCAGATGTGTCCCTTATAAACTGTCTTCGCCCTTTCCCTGCACTTTACAGTATTTTTCTCCCCCCTCAGCAGGGCAAAGAGAAGTGCCAGAGGGCAGGAGCGCAATGAAGGAATCATCCACATGAAGCAAGTTTAGATGGATTACAGTACTTCTGGGTGATGGTGCTCAAGGAGGATCCAGTCCTATGTATGAGTAATAGTAGAACTTAGCACTCAAATCAATTTTGTAATTTTATATTTTATTGTGGGTAATCCAAACTAAAACATTTCGGTCCAAAAAATAGGACCCTCGTCATTGTTCAGGGAGAGGAGCACGGATGAGTGTCAGTAAGAGCAAGCGCTGTGAGTTGCGGCGTCCACCGCAGAAAAATGAAAGATCTTCGTTAATTTCCTACAGGACAATTCCACTCCCTCTCCTCAGACACAAAGTTGGAGGAGAGATGGATGAGACATGCTTATTTTAAAGCCCAATCCTTTTGCAATTTTTTGGGCGATGAGCTACTACATCCGAGCTGTGGGGCAGCGGCTTACTACTATCCTCTCCCCATATATGAATCCTAATGTATGGACTACGGAAAGACATCAGCTACCTTAGGTAGGCACTAAGTAAGGCCTACTCTACTGGATACTATAGTATAGACGTATTCTCCCCTAGCAACATCACTTCCGGGGTTAATGTTTCTGACCCAGTGTGCAGTATGGGAGCACAGAGTAGCAGCTTTATAGTACAATTCCATGTACCTTTGCACCACTTTCAGACCCACTTAAAAACAAAATGGGAGGGGACCCCTTTAATAGGACGTTGCCTATAGCAATGAATCAGACTTCTTACATGTCATGCCCATACAGAATTCCACAAGTTGAATACCGTATATACAAATGTAGATGTGCTCAGTCCGCGGGCGTTATCGTTCTCCACATCTTCCTGAACAGCAGAGACCATTGCCCCCATGGGACACTGCTCAATCTGCGAAGCACTTTGACTCAAACTCAGTAATGGCATCTGATGTAACGTCAGGGGCATAGGACACGCTACTGATAAAAGCCAGCCGAGGAGCCGGCCAGTACAAAGGCTTATGTGGCAGCAGCGTCTCGCTGCGCTTTATCTTTTGTTACGTCCGCTGTATGGTAATGACAACCAGAAAGGACATGAACATGACAAGGGGGCACTGCTGAATCAATGCATAAAAATTACAAAAAGAAAAACACAAAAAGTCCTAGCAACATCCTGTCAAGGCAATAAAAATTAAATGCAGCCATTTCCGTTTCTGAGAACACTGGCTGACAACCAGTACGGCCGCCATTACACCGCAGTTTCAAATGCTGAGGGATTATAATCCTGTCAGGTTATCCAAGGCTACAACTCTGTATAATATGTAGCAGTATGTGGGCAATCAGTGTTTTATAACCCCCTATCATTGCAGTATTAGGAGCCATGTGGAATGCTGCTCAGCTAAGGCCTCATTCAGAGGTAATGAGTAGTGATGAGCGGGCACTACCATGTTCGGGATTCAGTACTTGTAACCAGCAGTTTGATGTTCGGATGGGCGCAACTTGTGTACTGAGTATAATGGAAGTCAATGGGGAATCAAGTATTTTTCTGGAAAATTACCTAGAAAAATGCTTGGGAGTTCCCCATTGACTTCCATTATACTCGAGAACTCAATTCGTGCCCATCCAGGCGTCCAACTGCCCGTAACGATTACTGAGCACCCGAGCATGGTAGTGCCCGCTCATCACTAGTAATGATATGTATTATGGTGACAAGTACCAGCCTGACCGTGATTTTCATGGTCAAAAGTAACAGCATTATGTTAGTTGGGGTCAGGCCCAGTTTTGTGGCCATATTACAGATATTGGCATATTGTAGCGTATGTATATTTGAATAGAAAATTGCCCACATTGTAGCGTCCTGAATGAGGTCTGAGGCAGAGTCCACTTCACATTTCCAGAAAATACTCTGATGTATACATGACAACATACAGCAATAGGGGGCAAGCGGCTTGTAATGGGATCCATCAGTCATGATGTCCTTCATTTACTGGAAAAACGCTTTGTCTGCAGCTCACTACATCAAAGGCTTCATTTTGAGCCTACCATCTTCTATGCCAGATATAATAATGCAGAGCGCAGATTATTATTTTCTGCAACTGATGGACCCCATTTTAAACTAACGTTGTAAAGTTGGTGCAAGTGTATATATGAGCCAGTCCAGTGGCCACATTGGTGATCTGTGGCTCCTGATCGGGAGTTCGGTCAGCCATGTCCTACTTGCCAACATCTGTGTCATCTGATTTGATTAGCATGCCTGCATGATAGATAGATAGATGAGCTGTATCAGGTAAGAGTTGGTCCTCCGGGCTCCCGTCCGGCAGCCACAGATTACCGATGGTGCCGCTGGACCAGGTCCTGCACCTTTATCTTCCCCATCTATAGTGGTCTGTTAATGTTGGATATCTATTCCCACAAAACAGCAGTGTGGAGAAATATGTTTAAATGCATCATTTTGTACCTTCTATACCACACAAACATTTTTCTTGAACCTGTATTGCAAAACGTATATATAATTTACCCAAAGTGTGCATATATATTACATAGATTTGTAGTCTATAATATAGCAGCTGCTCTACACCTGGTAAGTTCCCACCTGCTGTAGTACTACATGCCCAATCACACAGTGTAACCCTAGATACAAAGAAGCCTGGTACCAAACGTGTTCTAATGCTTCATGCATTCCTATACACGGGGAACTCTACGAGGGCTCCCCATAGACCCCACCGACGATTACATCTAAGAGAAAATAATTGGACTATATATAGTGCAGCGGATAGGAGACACATGAATCATTGCTTTTCTTAGCTGTATTAAGTGTTCTGCTCTGGTTGTAGTAAGGACTGGGAATAAACCCAATACTATGCTAATGGGAGCAGGCCGAGGGGCCGGAGGGTCACACTGCAGCGTATTGAGAACGGGTCACAGGGGCAACTCCTGTAATATGGGAGAGTGTACATACATGTATAATGTGAGTGTGGAAATTATATAGGTGTGTGAGATTGTTTGTATGCATACACATATATCACCCGATTTTCATCAAGAAAACAATATATTCAGCCTAATTGTCATCCGCATGTAATTTGTTTCCATACATCATCAGTTATTAGACTTTATAAAACCAAATAGTTTCCTATATTCAAGAATTGTTTTGACACTAAAAATCGGAGACCGTACAGATGATCCGTATGAGATCCGATTTTTTTCTGCATACACTTGAATGGGCGTCACTCATCCAACATACGGAAGAAACAGCGCATGATGGCATTTTTTTCTCATGAGCAGAGTTGGTCTATGAAAAGAAAACGGTCACGTGAGCAGCCTAACTGGGAAAAACGTGTCCATACGATGCTGTACGGGGTCAGTGTTTTCACGGATGGCACTCGGACTGACAATACGGGTGTGTGTATTATATATGATGGAGACAGTGTGAGCGAGCGGCAGCAAGAGAGCGCGACACAGCACGCAACAGGGAGAGCGCGCGAGAGTGTGCGACAGTGAGTTCGCGACAGCAAAAGCGCATATACATTTGCGTATAGTAGCACATTGCAATTCTGCTGTCATTGGCAAATTATACAATCTGCACACGACAGGGATTTATTATAGGGTATAAATAGGTTACAGGGTGTCAGGGACAGATATGAAGCAATGAGTCCTTAAAGCTGGGTCATCACCTGGATTTCAGTGTGTCAGGGCTGGTGTGCGAACATCCTATTATAATCTGGGAGTGTGATATATATACATACACAAACATTATATGCAGTCACATGTCCACATACATCATATAGGACAAGCCCCCATACACACACATTTTATATATATATATTATATATATATATATATACATACATACATACATACACACACACACACACACATGTGTGGCTATGACTTGCCGCATGCACTGATGACATAAGTGATGAGCAGACCCTGTGTACAGCCCATATATAATCCGCACACATGACATTAGTCCCCTAATGCTGTGCAATCCCCCATGGGCGGGGAAGCCTCGTGCCGCCCGTCCTTCTCCAGCCCCTGCACCCCCGGGTACCCCCATCCCCCTCTGTGCCCGGGCGGACGCCGCCCCAGGGCTCCTCACCTTTAAATTTGAGCTCGTGCTGAGGCTCCAGGACAAGGACCTGCTCGGATTTGGCCATGTCTCCTGTGGGGTGCTCTCCGGGAGGGGCAGTGCATGCAGCGGTCAGGGGGTGCTCAGGGCCTGTGCAGTGAGCAGTGCAGGAGCTGGTGATGCAGCAAAGCGGCGGAGGGCGGAGGCTGCTGACGTCACGCACTGCAAGGCCCTGGGCAATAGTCCGCCCGCCGCGCATGCGCAGCAGATGGGGCGGGGTAGAGGAAGGAGGAGGAGGGCTGACTGCAGGGGACACGCAGGGCAAAAGCCGTGTGACGGGAGCAGCGTTCACTGCGCATGTCTGTGCTCCGCTGTATACATAATATAGTGCCCGCACACAACATGGTGGACACATTCGTAGAATTGTTTAGATTAAACTTTAACCCTTTAATAGTACAGCAATTGTTATATTATTATAATGTCCGTCTACACCTGTGAGGGATTGCTTTGGGGGGGTTTATTTTGGAGCTAGGTTGTATCTTTGGCACCATTTTGGGATACTTCGCTGTTTTGTGCAGTTTTTAAGACACTGTTTTGTCTTGTACTTTGATTTTTTTTTCCACCAAACTCATGAAAAATGGCAGAAACAGTCACACAGGTCATGAATTGTGACCAAAGCAGAAAATGCTCTTTATTTCTGTCTTTAACCATTTTAAAAATCATCTAAAAAAAAAAAGTCGCCTCTTCAGCTGAAATGTCGCAACATTTGCTCCCTAACATCAGACGGACATAATATGACTCCTCGGCACTCTGGAGCACTTTTATGCAAACGTTTTGCAACTTTTTAAAAGTCACATTTGATTAATCAACAGAAAACGTGGAGAACCCAAAATCCAACCCATAGTAACGAACTAAAAATAGAAGAACTCTTATAAGATCTAGACGTTAAAAAAGGCGTAAATAACAAGAATAAGATGAAAAACAGCCAGAAAACACCAAAAATTATTAAAAAAAAAAAAAGTCACAATAATGCAATAATGAATTGGGCTCATCAGAGTGTTAGCCCGCGTTAAAATAAAACCACTTATACTCAGAACCAGTGGTACCAGCACCATTCCAGCGGTGTTATCACTCACTCTTGCAGGGCTGACCTGATGTTACATCTCAATAGCTCTGCACCCAGTTGGCTTCACCCTTTCCATCTATGGACTTCTCAAATATCAGAGGAAGTCAGTGGTCATCCACATCACTGTCTTCCTATTGATGCCCTCCTGCAGTTCAGCCACTCTGACACTTCCTCCCTCCCCAGGCCGCACAGAAGGGTAGCCAGGTTTACTATGGTTCTTCAAGATACGCCCATCTAAATGTGTAGCGCCCCTGAAGCCATCAGGTAGCTACAAGGTACAGCATCCCTAACAGGATGCAGGGCCTACCCCCTAGGGACCCAGAAAACCAGTGCCGGTAACAACCAAACACTCCAGATAATCCCTGTTTTTCCCCAAAATCCCCCATAGAATGGTACCAGGCTAGGGTCGGACCAATTGATGGCCGCCTAGAGGTGGAGCCAATCCAGTCCACTAGACGAACAGGTGGGAGGAGCAGACAGTGAAAAGACAGGAGTCGAGAGGAGACAGTAAAGGAGAGAGGACGGACTGACAGGAGTGACCAGTGAGAGCCCAGGTGGTTAGTTGCCGGTGGAGTACAGTGGAGTACTCCGGGAACTACACACCAACGGGGTACAGAATCCTAGGTCAGGCAAACGTTCCAGGCAGACCTGATAAAATCTGTACAGTGAGGGGTCCATCAAGGACCTCACTGACCTTGACGTTCGGGACTCAGTAGCAAAGGGAGAACCGGAGACATGACCAGAGACTCCAACCGCAGAGGGTTCACGCTACCGTCATACGGACTGCTGAAGAAGATAACCAGGAGCGGACCCCTAGCCGCTCTACGCCACGAGGACCCACCAACCAAAGACAGGTGCAGGGCGAAAAATCCACCAGGTCACTAACCGGTACTTGGACTACGGGGACCTGCGGTTAAGACCAGCCAGCCTCGGGTGACCAGTACCAGCTTGCAGTGAGTAAAAGAACCAGTTACACTGAAACCCATTGTGTGGCCTACCTTCTTTCAACACCCATCTGCATCACCTATCCTCTGGGGTCTGGCCCTGCGTTCGGAGGGCCTAACATCCAGGCTGCCACTAACACCAGCCCCAGTAGTGAAAACTGTGCAGCGGCGGCTCCATCCTCATAGCCGCAACATCGCAAGTGGCGTCACGTGTGTATTTTATTCAAAAATCCCCTGTAAATATTCCCCTTTTAAAAAGCACCCAGGGCACGGGACCAGGCAACGGCCACCAAAGTGACATTCCCCAGTTAAACACCGCCCGGGACCGAGTACCTCAAAACCCTGGGCGACACAAATGTGTATTAGTAACTCAAAATACAGTCATGGCCGAAAGTGTTGGCATCCTAGAAATAATTCTAGAAAATTAAGTATTTTCCCCAGAACATTATTGCAATCACACATGTTTTGTTATACACATGTTATTTACTCTGTTTGTATTGGAACAACACAAAAAAAGCAAATTGGACACAATTTCACCCACAACTCCAAAAGTGGGCAGGACAAAATTGATGGCATCCTCAAGTTAATATTTGGTTGCATACCCTTTGGAATAAATGACTGCAATCAATCACTTCCTATAACAATCAACAAGCTTCTTACACTTCTCAACTGGAAGTTTAGATCACTCTCCTTTGCAAATTGCTCCAGGTCTCTCATATTTGAAGGCGTCTTCTCCCAACAGCAATTTTAAGATCTCTCCACATGTGTTCAATGGGATTTTGTTACGTCCGGGTGGTGGAAGCACTGGACCGTACACCGATGTCCCCTGAGGAGGCAGCCAGGCCGGTCACCCCGCCAGAGGGTCCTGATGCACGGCAGCTGAAGCACTATAGGTAGCTGGACAGTCCGTAGAGGAGCAGGAAAGGTGGATGATGCTGAACCCACGGAGTTCTGGACGGTAGTCCGGGTGACGAGGCTTAGGGTCCGAGGCCGAGTTGTAGGGTCAGGCGGGATCCGGAACCTGCTGAGCGATGGAACGGGTCACCAAACGGAGCCCGGGACTGGAGACTGGCGGAGCTGCAGAGGTGGTGGGGCATCCGCCGAAGTCACCGTCAGGGTCCAGGGATGGACTTGGTTCGGAGCGACTGGCGTGGCAGGACAGGCTCTACGAGACAGGACAGGGTTAATGCAAGGCAAAGCACAAGGCAAAGCAATACGGGGACCTGAACACTAGCTTGCTAAACACGTAGAACAGGCCCCGCCCACCAGGAAAGAGAAACCTTATATACCCTGTACCTGTCTATGCAATATCCTGTTTCTGGGTGCTGGCCCTTTAAGAAAGGGTCAATGACCGCGCGCCCTAATGCGCATGCGCGAGGCCCGTGTGCCAGAAGCCAGTCCAGGAAGCGGTGAGGAGGAAGCAGGAGCGCCCGGCTGGGAGTCCAACGTCGCAGAGGAGCGCCGGGAGCGGGGAGCTGGACGCATGGAGGCTGCAGGCGGGGACGACGAGGCCGGGACCGGAGTGGTGAGCAGGGGACGCCGCCGGGGAGCGGGGAGCGGGCCACGGGGACCGGAGAACGGGACCAGGGGACCGGGAAGCGTGACAGTACCCCCTCCCCCACGCCCCCCCCCGCAAGCGGGACAGGAAGGCACGAATCAGAGGAGTGCCAACATTCTCCCGGGGCTCCCAGGACCGATCCTCGGGACCATAACCCGCCCAGTCTACCAGGAAGTATTGCCGACCTCGCACGGTCTTCATGGCCACGATATCCCTTACCGCATAGATGTCATCGTCAGCAATAGGAGGGGGAGCAGTACCGACCTCAGCGGAAAAGGGACCAAGGACAACAGGCTTGAGCAAGGAGACATGGAAGGAGTTGGGTATCCGCATCGTGGCCGGAAGCTGCAGCTTGTAGGAGACTGCATTGATCCTGCTGATGATCTTAAACGGCCCGATGTAGCGAGGACCCAACTTGTACGAGGGTAACTTCAACCGGACATATCTGGATGCAAGCCAGACCAGATCACCTGGGGAGAAACACGGGGGATCCAGGCGCCTCTTGTCCTCATGTCTCTTCATCCGTAATGAAGCACGTTCTAGGGACGACTTGACAGAGTTCCATATGGCTGAAAAGTCCCGAACCAGAGAATCTGCTGCGGGGACGTCGGAAGCCGAGGATACTGGCAACGGGACAGAAGGCTGCAGTCCATAAACGATCTGAAAGGGAGAGCTGGAGGTGGACTCACTGATGTGCTGGTTATGGGAGAACTCAGCCCAAGGTAGGAGCGTGGACCAATCGTCATGATGGATGTTGACGTAGTGGCGCAGGAAGGAGGTCAGGATCTGATTGACCCGTTCCACTTGGCCATTCGACTGAGGATGGTAGGCCGAAGAAAAGTCCAAGGACACTCCCAGATGTTTGCAGAGAGCCCTCCAGAAGCGCGAGGTAAACTGAGTTCCTCTGTCAGACACAATGTGTGCGGGGAAGCCATGCAATCGGAATATGTGCTGTATGAAGGAGTCAGCTAGCTCCTGGGCAGAGGGCAGCCCTGCCATGGGAACGAAGTGGGCCATTTTTGAGAAGCGATCCACCACAACCCATATGACCGTGTGTCCGGAGGATATGGGTAAGTCTGTAATGAAGTCCATTGCGATATGTTGCCACGGAACGGAAGGAATGGGCAAAGGCAGAAGACGTCCATAGGGTAGGTGCTTGGGTGTCTTGTTCCGGGCACAGGATGGACAGGCTGAGACGAAGGTTGCGACGTCTTTACGGAGGGACGGCCACCAGTAGTGACGGACAATCGTACTCCAAGTCTTCTTCTGACCAGCATGGCCGGCGATCTTAGAAGCATGGCCCCAGTGCAGGACTCTCTGTCTGTCAGTATCTGAGACATAGGTTTTCCCAGGGGGTATCTGCGTTAGCGCGACAGGAGTCACCGGAATGACTTTACTGGGGTTGATGATGGGCTGGAACGTCTCCTCCTCCAACTCCACGGGCACGAAGGATCTGGACAGAGCGTCTGCCCGCACGTTCTTATCCGCAGGCCGGAAATGGAGTTGGAAATCAAATCGAGCAAAGAACAGGGACCAGCGGGCTTGTCGTGGATTCAGTCTTTGGGCAGACCGCAGGTACTCCAGATTCTTGTGGTCCGTGTATATGATTACAGGGTATACAGCTCCCTCCAAGAGGTAGCGCCATTCCTCCAAGGCCAGCTTCACGGCCAGTAGCTCCCGATCCCCAATGGTGTAGTTGCGTTCGGGTGCCGAAAAGCTCTTGGAGAAGAATCCACAAGTGACCATCTTTCCGGAGGGGGAGTTCTGCATCAACACTGCCCCGGCTCCTGAGGAGGAGGCATCCACCTCTAAGGTGAACTGTCGGTTCAATTCAGGGCGATGGAGAACCGGGGAAGAAGCAAACGCCTGTTTCAAGGAGCAGAACGCGGCATCGGCCGCCGGGGACCAGTCCTTAGGATTAGCTCCTTTCTTAGTCAAGGCAGAGAGAGGTGCAGTCAAGGCAGAGAAATGCGGGATGAATTGACGGTAGTAGTTCGCAAAGCCGAGAAAGCGTTGGATAGCCTTCAGTCCGGAAGGAGGAGGCCAGTTGATGATGGCAGACACTTTCTCTGGGTCCATCTGCAGGCCAGTGTCCGAGATTACATAACCCAGGAAGGGAAGAGACAACTTTTCAAAGATGCATTTCTCGTACTTGGCGTACAGACGATTCTCTCTAAGCCTCTGGAGAACTAGCTGCACGTTCTCTCGGTGGGTTTGTAGATCCGGAGAGAAGACCAGGATGTCGTCCAGATACACCACCACACAGACATAGAGGAGATCTCTGAACACGTCGTTCACCAGTTCTTGGAAGACTGCCGGAGCATTACACAGACCAAAGGGCATGACACAATACTCGTAGTGCCCATCCCGAGTGTTGAATGCGGTTTTCCATTCGTCTCCAGAGCAAATGCGAACCAGGTTATAGGCCCCACGGAGGTCCAACTTGGTGAATACACGGGCTCCTCGGAGCCGATTGAATAGTTCGGGGATAAGCGGCAGAGGGTATTTGTTCTTTACGGTGATCTGGTTTAATCCCCGGTAGTCAATGCAAGGGCGCAGGTCACCTTCCTTCTTTTTGACGAAGAAAAACCCTGCTCCGGTAGGGGACGAGGACCTCCGAATGAACCCCTTAGCTAGGCTCTCGGTGATATAGGCAGACATAGCTCGTGTTTCAGCAGGGGACAAGGGGTATATCCGTCCTCGAGGAGGCGTAGTTCCTGGCAGTAACTCGATGGCACAGTCGTAGGGACGATGAGGCGGTAGTACCTCTGACTCCTTTTTATCAAACACGTCCGTGAAGGACCAGTAGGCAGAAGGCAGTCCTGGTAGAGACTCTGGAACCGAAGGACGTCGGACGGGCTGGATGGATTTCAGACATCTCTCGTGACACGAGAAGCCCCATCGGGTGATTTCACCTGTACTCCAGCTGACCGATGGTTCGTGTGTCCGTAACCATGGAAGTACCAGCAGGATCTGATGAGACATGTGCGGGAGGACGTAGAAGGTGATCTTCTCGGTGTGCAGAGCACCGATCCGTATTTCCACAGGCTTGGTGATCAGTGAGACGGTGTCAGAAAGGGGTTTCCCATCAACAGAGGCGATCACCAGCGGTTTTTCTAGTGGAAGGACAGGCACCTGGTACTTATCCACCGTGGCCTGCTGGATGAAGTTGCCTGCTGCTCCGGAATCGAGGTACGCCTCTGCCGTGAACCGGGTCTCTTCTGTAGTGACTTGAATAGTCCAGGTAACGGAGTCTGAGAGAGTCCCAGCACCTAGGGTGGCCTCTCCTACCAAGCCTAGGCTTTGGAGTTTCCCGGCTTCTCGGGACAAGAGCGTAGCAGGTGTGTGCCATCACCGCAGTAGAAGCAGAGACCCTTTGCTAGTCGTTCTGCTCGGCGTTGTTCCGACTGCTTCAGGCGGCCAATCTGCATGGGCTCGGAGGTAGACACGCCAGGTGACGCCAACTGGGGAGCGATGGACTTCTGTGGTGGGGAGGAGTGCCGTATCGGACGCCTCTCGCGGGACACTTCTTTGGATCGTTCCTGAAAGCGAAGATCCACTCGAGTCGCTAGGGCAATCAGGGCATCCAGGGTGGACGGCACGTCACGACCAGCCAGCTCATCTTTAATACGACCCGAGAGTCCCTCCCAGAAGGCGGCGGTTAGGGCCTCATTGTTCCACCCGAGTTCTGAAGCCAAGGTGCGAAAACGAATGGCATATTGGCCCACCGTCAGAGTCCCCTGCCGGAGGAGAGATGAGGCAGACGCGGAGGCTCGTCCGGGCTCGTCAAAGGTGCCACGAAATGCCTGCAGGAATTCCTGGATGTTGGTGGTTACCGGATCCTCCTTCTCCCACAAGGGGTTCATCCAGGCCAGTGCCTCTCCCTCTAGATGGGACATCATGAACGCGACCTTGGCTTGGTCAGAGGCAAAAAGGTGCGGCAGCAGCTTGAAATGGAGAGAGCATTGGTTGATGAATCCCCTGCAGGTCTTGGGATCTCCGGCGTACCGGGGTGGTGAGGCCAAACGAAGTTTGGAAGTATCCGAGGAGGCTGCCACGGGAGCTGTGGCCGTGGATTGTACAGTGGAAACCTGAGATGCCAAGGATGTGGCCGTCGCTTGTAGCGTGTTCAGGCGGGTATCCACAGAAGACATGAAGTTCAGCATGCGGGTCTGGGTCTCGCACTGGCGTGTGAGTTCCTGCTGCAAGGCCACTAGTGCTTCGGCGGGATCCATGGCCTGTTCTAGCTGTTACGTCCGGGTGGTGGAAGCACTGGGCCGTACACCGATGTCCCCTGAGGAGGCAGCCAGGCCGGTCACCCCGCCAGAGGGTCCTGATGCACGGCAGCCGAAGCACTATAGGTAGCTGGACAGTCCATAGAGGAGCAGGAAAGGTGGATGATGCTGAACCCACGGAGTTCTGGACGGTAGTCCGGGTGACGAGGCTCAGGGTCCGAGGCCGAGTTGTAGGGTCAGGCGGGATCTGGAACCTGCTGAGCGATGGAACGGGTCACCGAACGGAGCCAGGGACTGGAGACTGGCGGAGCTGCAGAGGTGGTGGGGCATCCGCCGAAGTCACCGTCAGGGTCCAGGGATGGACTTGGTTCGGAGCGACTGGCGTGGCAGGACAGGCTCTACGAGACAGGACAGGGTTAATGCAAGGCAAAGCACAAGGCAAAGCAATACGGGGACCTGAACACTAGCTTGCTAAACACGTAGAACAGGCCCCGCCCACCAGGAAAGAGAAACCTTATATAGCCTGTACCTGTCTATGCAATATCCTGTTTCTGGGTGCTGGCCCTTTAAGAAAGGGTCAATGACCGCGCGCGCGCCCTAATGCGCATGCGCGAGGCCCGTGTGCCAGAAGCCAGTCCAGGAAGCGGTGAGGAGGAAGCAGGAGCGCCCGGCTGGGAGTCCCACGTCGCAGAGGAGCGCCGGGAGCGGGGAGCTGGACGCATGGAGGCTGCAGGCGGGGACGAGGAGGCCGGGACCGAAGTGGTGAGCAGGGGACGCCGCCGGGGAGCGGGGAGTGGGCCACGGGGACCGGAGAACGGGACCAGGGGACCGGGAAGCGTGACAGATTTAGAGCCGCCACTAGCTGACACTTCAGAACTCTCCAGGTCTTTGTTTCCATCCATTTCTGGGGCTTTTTGAAGTATGTTTAAGGTCATTGTCTTGCTAGAAGACCCATGACCTAAGACGCGCACCCAGCTTTCTTGACACTGGGCACTACATTGCGACCCAAAATCCTTTGGTAGTCTTCAGATTTCATGATGCCTTGCGCACAGTAACGGCACCCAGTGCCAAAGGCAGCAAAACAACCCCAAAACATCTTTGAACCTCCACCATAATAGACTGTAGGTATTGTGTTCTTTTCTTTGTAGGCCTTGTAATGTTTTCGGAAACAGTAAAATGATCTGCTTTACCAAAAAGCTCTATCCTGTTTTCATCTGTCTACAAGACACTTTCCCAGAAGGGTTTTGGATTACTCACATATGTTTTGGCAAACTGCTGTCTAGCTTTTTATGTATGTGTGTCAGCAGTGAGTGTCCACCTGGGTCTCCTGCCATAGCTGACAATGATGCATCCTGAGCCTTTGGACAGCTCGAATTTCTTTGGAACTTTATTGAGGCTGCTTATCCACCATCCGGATTATTCTGAGCTGCAACCTTTCATCAATTTTTCTTTGGTGTCCACATTAGTTACAGTGCTATGAGTTGTAAACGTCTTGATTATATTGCGCACCGTGGAGAAAGGAACATCAAGATATCTGGAGATTAACTTGTAACCTTGAGATTGTTGATATTTTTCAATAATTTTGGTTCTCAAGTCCTCAGACAGTTCTCTTCTAATTTTGTTCTCCATGCTTACTTGGTGTGGCACACACAGACACACAATGCAAAGATTGAGTCAACGTCACCCCTTTTTTTCTGATTTCAGGTGTGAATTTGATATTACCCACTGTTATGCTCATGGGTGTGAGCGAGAGTGGACCCACTGGGTCACAGCAACGGTTCAATCTGGAGAGGTATTCTAAGCAACTACCTCGTCTTCACTAGAACTTCTGATGGTGAGGATAGGCTTGTGCTGGAAGGTAGCCACCAGCTGCTATTCCAGGGAGTTCCAGTACTGTGACAGTCTCTGATGTGGTCAGTTTGAACCTCATCGGCTGATGCAGACTGGTCAGCTGGGACTATCAGGTGTAGAGGACTCGGCTGATACAGTAAATGCAGCAGGTGTGGAACGCTCGGCTGGTATAGATGAGTGTAGTGGGTACAGCGGTCACAGTGAATACTAGGATACAGACTTGTGTTAGCACACACAGCATAAGACTCAGCAAACGGAATGGGACCTGACAACTAGCAACGCATCCCTAAGGATAGACCACATTGCCCAGGAACCTCCTATTGGGAGAGGATGCCTTAAATACCCAGTGCCTCTCAGCTGTAAGCTGAGAGGCACTTCTGGGTTAGGTCACACTGCCCCTTTCAGAATAGAGACCTATGTGCCATGCGCAGGCCCTGGAAACCTGCGACAGGGTCAAGAGACACTGGGCAGCAGGGACGGTGAGTGTGCCGGTGTCCCTACCAGGAGGAGGGGGCAAACCAGTGCAGAGACACTGATAACAGTGTAACAGTACCCCCCCTTATTCCTCCTTTTTTCCATGCCTGAAAGAATTCTCTTTAGGAGTAGAGGAGCGTCAATTTTCTCCTTGGTCTCCCACGACCTCTCCTCAGGATCAAAACCCTTCCAATCTACCAAGAGGAGGGTTTTACCTTTCATTTTCTTTCATAGCAAGGATGGTTTTTACCTCAAAGATGTCTTCGACACTGACTGTTGAAGGCAGGTTACCAGGATTCCTGAAGTAGCGGCTCAAGACTGCAAGCTTGAGGAAAGACACATTGAATGAGTTGAAGAATCTCAAGGAGGCCAGAAGCTTCAGTTTGTAGGACATGGCATTGCTCTGCTGGAGCACCTCGAAGGGACCAATAAAATGAGGACCCAACTTGTAGGACGACAATTTGAGGCGGACATATCCAGAAGAGAGCCATACCTTGTTTACTGGCTGGAACTAAGGAGGCGTCTCTAATCCGCATGCCTTTTCATTCAGATGAAAGACTGCTCCAGGGAGGACTTGGTCTCTGCCCAGATTTTGGATAAACTCTTGACGAGAGCATCCTCCTCCTCCTCCGCAGATTTGGTAGAGGTGATAGCCACAGGGAAAGGGATTTTGTGCTGCTGTGAAAACACTATGTGGAATGGAGAGTTACCAAAGGATTCACTCACGTGATTATTATAGGAGCACTCGACCCATAGAGGAAGCTTGAACCAATCGCTGTGGTGTTCGTTGATGAAATGCCACAAGGAATGTGTTAGGATCTGGTTGACCTTCTCCACTCGGCCGTTAGTTTGCGGATGGTAGTTCGACGTGAAGTCCAAGGTGATATCCAGCAGCTTACAGGTAGCACTGGAGAATCAAGATGTAAACTGGACTCCTCTATCGGACACAATCTGAAGAGGTAGGCCGTGCAGGCATAAAATATGATGGATGAAGTGCTCAGCAAGCAAGGGCACAAAAGGCAAATCGGACATTGGAGTGATGTGGGTCATTTTAGAGAAACTGTCTACTACTAGCCAGATGATGGAGCAATCAGAGAACATCAGCTGGTCAGTTATGAAGTCCATCGATATGTGCTGCCAAGGAGCGAATGGCACCGGTAGATGTAGTAGTCACCCAGCGGGAAGCTTCTTAGAAGTCTTATTGTGGGCACACGAGAGACAGGCTGAGACAAAGTCCACAACATCCTTGTGCAGAGTTGGCCACCAGTAATACCTTGGGATGAGAAGTTCTTCTGTCGGCTTGACTGGCCAACTTACAGGAGTGATTCAACTGCACCACACGCTTCTTATCCGCCTCTGCAACAAATGTTTTTTCTGGGTGGTACCCAAGACACGCTTATCGGAGCTACTATGATTCATCTTGGAGGGCTCAAATTGTGTTGAGGCTCTTCCTCCTGGTTGGCTGACAGAAAGAACCTGGAAAGTGCATCTGCCTTGATGTTCTTTTCAGCCGGAAATGTAGAACAAAGTCAAAGCGGGCAAACAACAGAAAGCACCATTCTTGGTGCGGATTCAGCCTTTGAGCCGACTGTAGGTAGGCCACGTTTTTGTGGTCGGTGTAGATGACAACGGATGCACTGCCCTTTCCAGTAGGTATCGTCACTCCTCCAGAGCCATCTTGATTGCCCACAGTTCTCGGTCGCCAATCAAGTAGGTGCACTCAGGAGCAGAGAGGGGCCTGAAAATTAAACAGCAGGTTACCATCTTACCGGAAGCAGACTTCTGCGTGAGGACCACACCAACCCCGGAGGACAAAGCATCTACTTCCAAGAAGAACGGTCTGTTAACCTCTACTCTATGCAGCGCCGAAGCCAAAGAGAAGGTCTGCTTGAGAGTGATACACACTCTTCTTCATTAATCCACATCTTAGGACTCGCCCCCTTACAGGTCAGGGCCGTGATAGGGAGAATCCAGTACGAGAACTGCAGGATTCATTTTTCGTTAATAATTGGTAAAACCAGGAACTGCTGCATCGTCTTCACTTCGTCAGGACGAGGCCACTTCAGAACCGCCGACACCTTCTCCAGATCCATCTTCAAAAAGGTGTCAGAGATTATGTTGTCCAGGAAAAGAAGGGAAATCCGTTCAAAGACGCCTGACCCCATCTGAGCATATCTCAAGTACAAGA
Source organism: Anomaloglossus baeobatrachus (assembly GCF_048569485.1). Taxonomy (NCBI): domain Eukaryota; kingdom Metazoa; phylum Chordata; class Amphibia; order Anura; family Aromobatidae; genus Anomaloglossus; species Anomaloglossus baeobatrachus. Next base: position 428,481,773 of record NC_134357.1, on the reverse strand, counting down.
CAGGCTCGTGCATCTGAAGCCATGGCAGACCCAGTAGCAGTGGATGCGCCAGCCCTGGAAGCATGTAAAAAAGGCGAGGTTCTCTGAATGCAGCATTCCCACCCGGAGCTACACTTGCTCTCACCTAGGTTAGCCTCTCCTACCGAACCTAGGCTTGAAAGTTTCCTGGTTTCAAAGGACAGAAGCGGGTCAGGTGAGTAGGATCTCTGCAGAAGAAGCATCCCTCTGTGGTGCACCAATCCTACTGGAAAGGCTTTGCCAGGTTCACATGATCTACCTCCATGCACTCATGGGGAAGCAGCGCAGATCATGGCATGATGGGTCTCTGAAAGGTAGGAGCCAAGCGCAACGATCTAGTCTTTCGGTTCACCTCTCTAGAATGTTCTTGGAAAATGAAATCTAGACAGATAGCTAGAGATACCAGGTCGTCCTTGATTCCTCCGGACAGACCTTTCCAGGATGTAGCCTTATTATTCCAGCCTAGTTCGCAGGACAAGTTGTGGAAACAGATGGCACACTGGCCTACAGTGAGACTTTCCCCACAAATTTTAAGAAGCTAAGATGCTGCATAGGAACTTGACCCAAGTCATTGAATACCTTGTGAAACACCCCCAGGAAAGTTTGCAGGTCTAAGGCAACAGGATCACTTCTCTCCCATAATGGATTGATCCAAGCAAGGGGCTCACCGGTCATGTGCTACATCATACAGGCCACTTTGGCCCGGTCCGAAATGAACTGAGACAAAAGTTCAAAGTGAAGGAGCACTGATTTATGAATCCCCTGAATTACTTGGTGTTGCCGTCAAACCGCGGAGCGGTAGAGAAACGAGGACCGGAACTTGGAGCTGGATATACTGCCAGGGTGGTGACTATAGCCGGAACACGATTGGGTGGAGACAGTGTCAAGGCTTGCAATTGGGTGTCCACTGACCGCAGGTGGTCAGGATCTGATCTCATTGTTCCTATTGACAGACCATTGCTTGCTGCTTGCCTGCGAGCTGAGTACTGGAGCCAGTGGGATCCATGGCCTAGGCAAACTGTTATGCTTTCTGGTGCGAGAGGAGTGGACCCACTGGGCTGCAACACCGTCTCAACCTGGAGGGGCGTAACTAAGCGACAACCTCATCTTCACTAGAGCCTCTGATGTTGAGGATAGGTTTGTGCTGGAAGGCAGCCACCAGGTGCTACTCCAGGGAATCCTGGTACTGCAACAGCTGGCCCCAGGGATCAGGGATAGGATACTGACAGTCTCTGATGTGGTCAGGTCCAGCCAGGATGGATGATGCAGACTGTTCAGCTAGGACCGACAGGTATGGAGGATTCGGCTGATAAGACAGGTGCAGTAGGTACGGTAGGTACAGCTGATATAGACAGATGCAGCAGGTACGGCAGCCTTGGCTGGTATAGATGAGTGCAACTAGTACAGCAGGTCAGCTGTGGTTATGTATTCACAAATCTGTCCTATACTGATGATCCGGAAAAGTGCTTCGATGAGAACAGCCCTGTCAGTAGAGGTGCCTTGCATCTGTCCATCCTGCTCAACCACCGATGCAGCCATCTACTCTGGCGGATCTGCCATCCACTTATTGGTCACTCGCACTAAACCTTGACAAGAAAGAAGCAGAGACGTTACCACCTCATAGGCCTTATGACTGTCCTATAGATCTCCTCCTTGAGGTCATATCTACCATCTGTCCCAGGCGAAGACTCTAGCAATGTCTAACTATAACAAGGATAATCTGGTGGAGGATTTATCCAGAAGTCTTCCTAGTTGGTAGGAGCTGGATTTTTCTTTGCCAAGAACAAGGATGGAACCCTCCAGCCTTGCATAGACTACCGAGGATCACAATTAAGAACAAATATGCGTTGCCACTCATTCCAAAATTGTTTGATCGTTTAAGAGGTGCCAGGATCTTTACCAAGCTCAAATTTCAAGGGCTGTTCAATCTGATCCAAGTGAGCCAAGGGGACGAATGGAAGACTGCCTTCAACACCTGAGACAGTCACTATGAATACCAAGTCATGCCGCTTTCTATATGGTTGGGCTATTTCCATATATTGTGGAGTTTTATATGTGAGTTGGTGGTGCCGGAAGCCTTTTTTTACTGTGCTGAACCTTATTTCTTGGACGTGATGCTGGAAGCAACTTTTTTCTATTGCCGGACTTTGCCTCTTTGAACACGGAGCTGACCTCCCTGCGCCGTCCTCCAGAGAAAGGACCCCAGTGATGCGTTTACCAGGTGAGATGAGATCCTCCCTCAAACTTTCCACAGTCCCACCATCACTCTTGGAAAATCTCCAATTTTGCAAACAGTCCTCTCAAACATTAACCGCTAGACGTCATTTTGACATCCCGAAAAAAGCTGCATGCACCATTTTTCGGGTCATCAAAATAACAAGCCCAAGACAGAATCGTCAGCGATATGCATATATCTAATATATAAAGCTGAGTGTGTGTATGTCCGCTAAAGGAATCTGCACTATCACATTTACAATCATGATATTTTGCACAGACGCCTCATGGGACTCAGGGAACGTCATAGACTATGTTCTGAGGGAAAAATTTAACCCTGCGCTTTACAGTTATTCACCAAAAAACCTTCTTACATTAAAGTCATTTTGAGCTGGGAGCCACATGTCATTTCTAAGAGCTGTGATTGGTTGCTATAGGCAATGAAGGACATTGTTAGTATAAGAAGCTTGTGTAAGGTAATATGATATCGGTGGAGAGACGGATAGAGAGACAGGGAAAGAGACAGACAGACAAAGACAGCCAGCCAGGGAAAGAGACAGACAGACAGAGACTGCCAGCCAGGGAAAAACAGACAGCCAGTGAAAGACAGAAAGACAGAGAGAGCCAGCCAGCCAGAGAAAGAGACAGACAGATTATATGCACATATACACACACACAGGTCTACAACAGGCACATCTTCTTACACACGATATACATTACCTCATCTTGCAGTTCCTGATCAGTGTAAAGCAGGAGGGCAGACACTGAGAGCTGCATGGAAGCTGCAGCAGCTGAATAACAGGACCTGCCAGGTCATGTGATCAGGCAAGGTCCTTCACCTTCTCAGCCTCCGTTCTGATCCAGTACATTTCCTGTCCTGCACCGATCACATAGATCAGTGCAGGAAGAGAGAGGGCAGCTGTCATGAGCGACCCGGGTGCCCTCATTGCCCTGATGGCAGCCCCGACCCTGGGGCCGGTGAGCAGAGGAATGAAAGGGGAGGGGCCCGGGCCCTGCCCCATCCTGGCTTCTGCTTAGAGGGCTCTTACAGGAGTCACATTTGTAATTCCCTGATGGCGGCCCTGGTCCTGCCGATCTGCTGCACGGCGGGCGGATGACCCAGCAGCTTAAAAATGTTTCATCCGGATTCTAATGGGGGCAATTTACTGTTCGGAGCATGGGCCCCCTGAAGCCTCAGGCCCCGGGCGGTAGCCCAGCATTGCCCTCATTATAATTCACCTCTGCTGGTAAGTAATGTTTTCATTTCACCCATGACAGCATCACAGAGAGATTTACAGGGAAATACAACCTTACTCAGGGACCACAACCTGTAGAACCCTTCTCCCAAAGAATAGATCAGCAGAAGATCCCAAATCAAGTCTATAAAGTTTATAGAAGGTGAAAGGAGAGGATTAGGTTGCCGCCTTACATGTTTACTGAAAAGAAACGTTTGTCTTCTGCACACAGGAGGCTGTGATGGCCCTTGGACAGTGAGCCCCTCAGGTTCCCTAGAACTGCCCTATTACTTATGGAATATACTAACTTGGCAGCTTCTTCACTCTACCTAGCTGGAGTACTTTTAGAGGTTTTAAGACCCTTTCTAAGGTCTTAAAATCTTCTCGAAGATTCTGTGGCCAAGATATAAATAAAAATCTTTATTTTTATTTAGCGCTAACATATTCCACAGCGCTTTACATACATCAGGAACACTATCCCCATTGGGGCTCACAATCTAAATTCCCTATCTGTATGTTTTTGAAATGTGGGAGGAAACCAGAGGAAACCCACGCAAACACGGGGAGAACATACAAACTCCTTGCAGATGACCGTGGTGGAAATCGAACCCAGGACCCCAGCGCTGCAAGGCTAACCACTGAGCCACCGTGCCGCTCCTAAGATATACTTTATTAGGCATCTCCTGACATCCAGAGTATGGAGTTTTTCTTCCATATGACTTTTGAGGTTAGCGCAGAAGGCAGGTAGTATAATTTCCTGACTCCTATGAAACCTGGAAGCCACCTTAGGTAGGCCAGGTTTTGTTTTAGAAGACCACTATACTACAGGACCTGTGTAAAAGGAGGACTAATTGACAAGGAATGAATATTGCTAACCCTACGATCTAAAGTCAGAACCACCAGAATAATAGTGTTTAACATTAGGTTTTTGACTGAAAGACGAATCTATAGGTTCAAAGGTGAGAATTGGTAACAGCCCTCAGCGCCAGATTCATATACCAATTTGGTACATTTTAACTGGAAATTGGCCTTAATATGAAGCATGCTTTTATGAAAAATGAGATATCAATCTGTTACCAGACAGGTCATAATTGGGTCATTCCGTGTCAAGTGGACAAGTTTTAAAAATCGTCCCCACTCGACGTTCTCCGATTTTGCTGAAAATTTATAAGGATGTACATGTATGTTTGAAAAGAGGTTCTGTAAATTTTTAGGGCCAGATCTCAAATATATTGGGCACTGTTGACCTTTCACTGGAGGCCCCCCCCAAGCCTGCGGCTTCAGCTAAGAGGATTTTGCAAACTTTGGCACATAGCCATTAGAGTTCTATACTGGCTATGATGCTGAAATTTGGCATACTAGCTCAACTTTTGCTGCTAAACGCGATAAAATTATTACCGGCTATGACAAAACAATATTTCGGCCGCAATTTTGTGTCAAAGTAGCTTGCAAAACGCCTCGCATAAAATTTATGCCAAACTTTGCCCATATATAACTCAAGACCAAAAACCAATAGGAACTGGTGATTTACCCTGTACAACAAACATCTTCATGACTTTGCATTGCTGCAATATCACGGTCAAAGCATATGTATTTGTGGAAATATTCACACCCACATATGATGAAAAACTTAAAAAAAACCGAATTTTACCTATTTTTAGGTCAAATTTCCCAAAAAGGTACCCCTAAAATATATTAATTCTGTTATCATTTGAAAGAGCACATTTTTCTCTACAAGGACCATTGGGGTTTTTTTTGGAGTCTCTCCATTTAAGAAAAGAAAAATGCCACTGAACATGGTGTTATTTATTAATACGCAATGAATGCTAACTGCACTATTCAAACCCTTGCGTTGGTCCATGGTGGTTATACCACAACCAATTCCCTAAGAATTGGTATTATAATCCTATTAAGAATTGTAATAATGCTGTCTTTCGAGAATTGGCAGCCCCATCGCCTAGGAGCCATGGCTGATAGCCGTGCAAGGCAAGTCGCGGGTGGTCTCTTTATCGCAGGTTCCAAACCCTGAGGGTGGGTGTCTTTGCCTAGGATCCCAAGCCTAATATTGGGTATCTTTTGTTGGTTCCCAAGCCATAATGTTCAGTCTAAGTAAGTGGTCTGGAATTGTTGCTGAATTTGCAATGAAAGATGAAGGGTCATTTGACACCCTTGTTGCAGTCCACACTTTCTTAACAGTAATTGTGGAGTATCTCAAGACTCTCATCAATGGGATTCATCATATCCACTACTTCAGTGATGGATCTGCAGCCCAGTACAAAAATTTCAAAAATGTTCTCAACTTGTACCACCACAATGCTGATTTCAATATCAGCGCTGAATGGAATTTTTTTGGTACCAGTCATGGAAAGTCGCTCTGTGATGGGATTGGAGGGACAGCAAAGAGGTTGGCAGCTCGTGCCAGTCTTCAACGCCCAACTGAAAACCAAATACTGACCCCGGTGGATTTATTCAACTTTTGTAACGAGCAACTGCATGGAATCAAGTTTTTTTTTGTTCCAAAAGAAAAAATTGACGAAATACGGGTAGTTCAAGAGGAAAGGTTCAAAGATGGACATACAATTGCTGGAACAAGAGAAAATCACCAGTTTGTGCCAATTGATGACAAAAAGATTCGCATTTCAAGGGTGTCAAATGACCCTTCATCTTTCATTGCCCATGTAAGTAGATGGATCTGTCAGATCAGAAATGCCTTTTGTGCCAATTGCAAACCTCCAGCCAGGGCAATACATTGCCTGCATTTACGATAGGAACTGGTGGATTGGAAATATTTCTGAAATTTCAGTCGACGACCATGATGCATTAATACATTTTATGCATCCTCATGGACCAGCTAGCTTCTTTCACTGGCCTGTGAGAAATGATACATGCTGGATTCCCGAGCAGTCGATCATTGCAATAATTCCAGCACCAGCTGCAACAGCAATGGGCCGACAATACAGCTTCTCTGAACCGATTATGTTGCAAATTCAGCAACAATTCCAGACCACTTACTTAGACTGAACATTATGGCTTGGGAACCAACAAAAGATACCCAATATTAGGCTTGGGATCCTAGGCAAAGACACCCACCCTCAGGCTTTGGAACCTGCGATAAAGAGACCACCCGCGACTTGCCTTGCACGGCTATCAGCCATGGCTCCTAGGCGATGGGGCTGCCAATTCTCGAAAGACAGCATTATTACAATTCTTAATAGGATTATAATACCAATTCTTAGGGAATTGGTTGTGGTATAACCACCATGGACCAACGCAAGGGTTTGAATAGTGCAGTTAGCATTCATTGCGTATTAATAAATAACACCATGTTCAGTGGCATTTTTCTTTTCTTAAATGGAGAGACTCCAAAAAAAAACCCAATGATCCTTGTAGAGAAAAATGTGCTCTTTCAAATGATAACAGAATTAATATATTTTAGGGGTACCCTTTTTGGGAAATTTGACCTAAAAATAGGTAAAATTCATTTTTTTTTAAGTTTTTCATCATATGTGGGTGTGAATATTTCCACAAATACATATGCTTTGACCGTGATATTGCAGCAATGCAAAGTCATGAAGATGTTTGTTGTACAGTTCCTATTGGTTTTTGGTCTTGAGTTATATATGGGCAAAGTTTGGCATAAATTTTATGCGAGGCGTTTTGCAAGCTACTTTGACACAAAATTGCGGCCGAAATATTGTTTTGTCATAGCCGGTAATAATTTTATCGCGTTTAGCAGCAAAAGTTGAGCTAGTATGCCAAATTTCAGCATCATAGCCAGTATAGAACTCTAATGGCTATGTGCCAAAGTTTGCAAAATCCTCTTAGCTGAAGCCGCAGGCTTGGGGGGGGCCTCCAGTGAAAGGTCAACAGTGCCCAATATATTTGAGATCTGGCCCTAAAAATTTACAGAACCTCTTTTCAAACATACATGTACATCCTTATAAATTTTCAGCAAAATCGGAGAACGTCGAGTGGGGACCACTGGTCCACTTGACACGGAATGACCCAATTGTATAACGCACCTAGAGCAGATATCCGACTTTAAAAGGAACCCGTCACCAGATTTTTCAGTATGAAACAAGAAGAATCACCTTCTGCAGCTCCTGGGCTGCATTCTAGGAAGGTGCACCTTGGCCCTGACTCACCTTTTAGACCCCAAAAATAACTTTATAAAACTTGGCCCTTAGGTATGCTAATTACCTTTGTGGGCCACAGGGGCTGGCTCATTTTCTGCTCAGTTAACCCCCTCCTGCCTCTGATCACTGGCCTCCTTCCTTGATTGACGGGATGACGCCTCCATCATCCTCCTCGTCGCAATTTCAAATCTCGCGCCTTAGGTCTGCTCGCACAGGCGCAGTTCACTCTGCCATATCTCGGGCAGAGCGCCGGAGAACTAAATGCGCAGGCGCGAGATTATGGGCGGGTATTACGATGAGGCTGGTGATGTGTTTGCTGTGCATAAGCTCACCGGCGCTCTGCCCGATATATGGCAGAGTGAACTGCTCCTGCGCGAGCAGACCTAACTGCACAGGCGCGAGATTTGAAATTGCGATGAGGAGGATGACGGAGGCGTCATCCCGTCAATCAAGGAAGGAGGCCGGCGATCAGAGGCAGGAGGGGGGAAACGGAGCAGAAAATGAGCCAGCCCCTGTGGCCCACAAAGGTAATTAGCATACCGAAGAGCCAAGTTTTCTAAAGTTATTTTTGGGGTATAAAGGGGAGTTAGGGTCAAGGTACACCTTCCTAGAATGCAGCCCAGGAGCTGCAGAAGGTGATTCTTTTCGTTTCATACAGAAAACTCTGGTGACAGGTTCCCTTTAATGGTGCTAGTAGACAGCCCCAGTTGTAGACCCTTTTAGAGAAACTGCAAGATGGTTTTGACTGGTATGCCATCCTCTAGTCTTTGGCCCTAAGCTAGTTAGAATTTTTTTCCGGGTTCTGCTATAAATCTTCGTTGTTACTGTCTTCCTACTTTTAAGTAAGATGGAAACCAGGTAAGATGAGAATCCTTTATTTCAAGTTCCACACTGTCCAAATGCAGACTTGGCCTCCTGAATATGCCAAACTTGACCCTGGAAGAGTAGATCCAGAAGTTCAGGTAATACCCATGGCTTGGTGACCAACATTAACCTTATCCACGACAACCAGGTCCTCTTATGCCAAAATGGTGCTATCAAGATCACACTCACTTGATCCACTTTGATTTTCCACAGGACTGCTGTAAATAACATCACTGGTGGGAAGGGGTAAGATTGAAGTGAAAACTGACCGGGAACGCATCCACCATAGGCGAATCTTCTCCTAGATCCAGCGAAAGGAACTTTCTCACTTTCCTGTTCTGTTTACAAACAGGTCTATGTGTAGAAGTCTCCTAAGGTCTACTATCTGATTAAAGACTGCCTGATTCAGAGATCTTTCACCCTGTTTTAGCTGATTGAGGCATAGGACGTCTGCTTTGCAGTTTTCTTTCCCGCTTATGTGCAGTGTTGTTAATGAAGAGAGATAGCTTTCTGCCATCTGAAAAATGTGATAGTTCACTGCGATTATATAGCTGGACCAGGTTCCCCCTTGATGTTTGATGTTGTCTGATAGGATTCTTAGGCCATGTGCACACAGTGCATTCTTTCATGTGTTTTTTTTTGGTGCAGATTTACCACAAATCTGCATGTCTCTCCTTATGCCAACAAAGTCAAATGAAACTTGTGTTGTGCACATGTTGCTTATTTTTTCTTTGCAGATTTGGTGCAGAAAATAATCTGCAGCATGTCAATTCTTGGTGTGTTTTCCCTGTGTTTTTCAGTCCTTCCACCATTTACTTAATGGATCCCATTAAGGTACAGGCTGCCCCTTGATTTGGTGCAACCAAGTAACCTTTAGGCTGTGTCCGCACTTTGCGCCGTCCTACTTGCAGTTCAAAACACACCCTCTGGCAGTAATTGATTTTGTCAAAGTTGCTTTTGACCACAAAACAGCACTAAAAACGCATGCGTATTTACCGCGTTTTATGCGCTTTTTACATGCTTTTCCATTGCGTTTTGAAAGATGCGTTTTGAACATAAAGACACTGCTAAATAAAGTTTAAACAGTCAAACACAATGAAAAAAGGTGGAAAAAAAGGAACACATATAAATATTGAAATGATAAAGAAAATAGTTATATTTCATAGAATTATAGCGGTTTTATACTATTTAGCAGTAAAATTGCATTAAATTTATGTTTTTCATTAATTTAATTGTCGGACTATGTGCGTGTGTGTGTGTGTGTAAAGGGACATATTATTCCATTATTGTGAAGTCAGAAAAGCATGCGTTTTGTTAGTCCAAAACATATTGTTTCTGCAGCAAAAAAGCAGGTTAAACGCTAGAATTTTGATATTTCTTGCTTTTTGCAACTTCTCATTGACTTCAATATTAGCAAAACGCAGCCCAAATGGCAAAAACAATTAACATGCTGCTTCTTTGAACGCATGTTTTTTGCCACAAATTATGCAAATGAAACGCAAAGTGCGGACAAGAAATCCCCATTTTCCATAGAGTTTGCTGGAAAATCAAAAATCATGCATTTTGGCATGAAAACTCTGCAGTTCAAAACAGACCTCAAAAGCAGCTGAAACGCAGGTGAAAACGGAAAGTGCGGACACAGCCTAAAGCATTGCAGAGGTTCTTAGGCTTAGCAAATTATTATCGGAAGTTCTTTAACAACTTGTTGGTCATAGTCAAGCCTTTTACTGATATGACCAAGAAGGACACACATTTCTCCTCCTGGTCTACGAAGGCTGTAAAGCCTTTTCTGCCATCAAGACAGTCTTCTCCAAGGCTCCCTGTAATACAGGCTCTGGTGTCCCAGCACTGTCCTGTCCTCCTCCCCTGGTGGGGACACCGGTACTGTCATCTTCCTGGCATCTCAGCAGTGGCTGCTCTGTCCCTGTTCCCTACCGCCAACTCCCTGGGGCTGTGCATGTCATGCAGGCCTCCTGGGAGCTCTCCTAGGGCATGCACATATGCACACACCCTTTCTTAAATGGCCAGTGCAACCTAACCCAGAAATGCTCTCAGCCTATCTTTGAGAGACACTAGATATTTAAGGCATCCTCCCCTTAAGGGAGGCGCCTGGCCAACATGGTACAGTATATACATTTCTAGTTGCCAGGTCCCTTGTACTGTATTACTTTGTGCTACATTACTAATTCCCGTCTACCAGTACCTGACGTAACCGCTGCTACAACTATCTGTACCAGCTGTGTCTGCCGAACCTGCTGCTGCAAATATGAGTAACAGCTGTATCTGCGGTATCCGCTGCTGAATTCATCCGGATCGGTCGTGCCTCCTGCTTCAGCGACTTTGACATTATATTGTCAGCGTCCATACCTGACACCAGCTGCCAAGGTACCAAAATCCCCTGGTGCTGCTCATGGCAAATACCTACTAGTGAAAGCTTATCCCCACCTCCTGTGATTTAGTGAAATCTCGGTATCCGTTCGGGTACGCTCCTCCAGGTCAGAGATCCTTTTCTTGGTCCAGTGAGTCCACTCCCCACTCGCAACCATAAGCGTTACAGTTTGCCCAGGCTATGGACTTCGCTTGCTCCAGTGCAGTCCTGCTTACCAGTCTGCAATAGGAGATGGTCCGGCAGCAAGAACAACAGAATCGGATTCTGACTCATCTGCAGTCACCTGTTTTCAAAGCTTTGTCTTCACCTTTCCCGGGACTGGCTGAAGCTTCTACTCTGTCAGCAATTTTGGTCCTCATCTGTCTTCTCCTCCATTGTTTGACGAGGATCCCTGACTATGCAGGGGATTCATAAATGAAAAACTCCTTGCACTTCAGAGTTTTGTCTTATTAGTTCACCTCAGACCGGACCAAAGTGGCCTTTATGAAGTCAAACCTACTGGCAAGGCTCTTGCCTTGATTAACCCACAGTGGGTGAGGAGTGATCCTATCATCCAGAACCTGCCCACCTTGTTGGAGGTGTTCCGCAAGGTGTAAGACGAGCCAGGTAAGTCTCCTAAGCGGCATCCTCGCTTCTTAGGCTATGTGCCCACGGGACCTTGTTTCTGCGGATTTTGCCGTGGAAAACCTGTAGATTTTTCTGGATTTTCCAGATAAATCCGCAGGTTTTAGCATGTACAGTCACTCCCCATGTTATCCTATGGGACATGAGGAGTGCTGTGTCCACGCTGCGGAAAGTGCGGCTGCCGACCATGCTGCGGATGTAGGCATCCGCATGTATAATTGCATGTCAATTATTCATGCGGAATTACCTGCAGATGTCCCGGCCCTCCGCTATGGAGATAAGAGGCTGGGGACGTCCGCAGGTAAGCCGCATGAATCTCCGCATGTTTCCCGCAGCTATTCCGCTGTAATCTAGCAGCTAAAAATAGCTGCGGACGCTGGCGAGCAGCTGCGAGAAACATGCGCTTGTACCTGCGGATACATCCGCAGGTACGAGCGCCCGTGGGCACATAGCCTTAGACTTCGCTGGGACATTCTTATGTTCTCTATAGAGTTGCTTACCAATAGGAGGAATGTTTGCCATGTCCTAAAAAAATTGAGGGACAATCAGCTATACGTTCGATTCGAGAAGTGCCTCTTTGAACAGATGTCCCTTCCCTTATTGGGCTACATAATATCTGAGACTGGCCTGAAGAGACCCAGAGAAGGTGTTGGTGGTTCTAAAGTGGTGATGGCCTGAAGGCAATTCAGCGATTAATTGGGTTTGCAATTTATTACAGCCAATTCATTCAGCAATTTTCTTCCCACATTCTTCCTATCTCAGACCTTACCTGTAAGGGGGCGAGTCCCAAGATGTAGACTACTGAAGATGAAAGTGGGTGTGTTTCCCTCAAGCAGGTCTTCTCATCAGCTTTCACGCTGCATAGACTGGAGATGAACAAACAATTTTTCTTGGGGGTGGATGCATCTTGCAAAATGGTAACTTCTGGTTTCTTTTCCAGAGCCTTCTCAGCTTCTGAGTGTAATTAGTCGATTGGTGACTGAGAATTATTGACAATCAAGATGGCTTTGGCGGAGCGGTGATACCTATTGGAGGGGGCGGTGCATCCTGTAGTCTTCTACGCCGACCACAAAAACTTGACCTACTTAGTCGGCTCAGAGACCGAGCCCACGTCAAACCCAATAGTCACTGTTCTTCGCCTGCTTTGTTCTACATTTGCAGCCAGCCGAAAAGAACGTCAAGGTAGATGCCCTCTCCAGATCCTTTTTGTCTGTCGACCAGGCAGAGGAGCCTCAATACATTATAGAGCCTTCCAAGATGCTCAAGTTGGCTTTAGTTGACGTGTTTCGAATTCCTCCCGGAAAGACGTTCATCACAGAAGCAAACAGGCAGCATGTTCTTTGGTGGGTAACGCCGGATAGAATAAGTCCATTTAGCTGGTCCACAAACAATATTGATTTATCCTGAAGAAGCCAGAAGGCTTTGAAACGTATAGAAATAAACAGCTTCTATCCACTGATGTGTCCTGGATCCTTCATATAGAGGTCTCTTCACGGCGGCGCAGAGTGGGCATGTGTTTACTCAACTGCTTTTCACAGATAAAACACATACTCATTATAGTCTGTGGGTTGTTCATGTGTAACAGACGTCACACCCGGGTAGCAGATGCAGGAAGCATTATTAGACCTAGACATAGGTGCCGAGCGGTGATGTGGCTTTTCTGTGGTGTTGTGCAGTTTTAGGTGTCACAGTGCTCCTACCTGGTTCCTGGCGCTCCAAACCCATTCCCTTCCCAGGCTCCATCTGTATGAGGTAGGAATAAGGCAGATCGCACCTTGGTATGAACAGTTCAAGCATTTTACTGGATAACATGATGAATTATATCTTCTTATTCATTTAGCCGTGACACTGGATCTCCAAACAGGCTTCGGTTAGTTGGCAACTGGACTGCTACTCTGCTGTAGGAAATCTATAACTGCGGTTTGGCCTTGCAGAGATGGGCTCTGAAAATACTGTCTGGAGAGGTACAGGACATTAGCCATCCTTGTAACCTGCTGATCACCTACAGCTCGGCTTGTCTCAACTCCCAACTCTCCCTGGTTACCATAGTGGCTATGAAGGATATTGATCAGACATCCTCCAATACAATCCCTTGCCAACACATATCACCACCTGCTGGTCTTCAGTGGTATAGCAACAACTTACATTTAAAATTTGACAATGACACTAGGCAATACGTCAAATCATAAATTATTCTCTGTACACACAAACTTTTGTAATGGTCCCTTCTGAATGATTACACATGTATCCAAAGGGTTTTTTGTAGATCAAGTATCCTCAAAAAAAGAGACATAACCGTTTTCAATCAAACTTACTAATGCAAGTCAATGGGTCTATTAAAAAAACAAAAAACAAAACTGGACAGCACACACAATGTTTTTACAATTTAATGGGTAGGAGAAGCTAGGATTTTTTTTTTTTGGTATAGTACAAAAATGGATGGTAAAAACAGACACCACAAACACGGATAAAAAAAAAATGTATGTCCTAGTAAAAAAAAAATGGACATCTGAGTGATGAATAATGATGAAGTTACCCTAAGGTGGCCCTTATATACTGTGATTTGGCATGCTTCTCTTCTGACCCTGCTGGACTATGGAGCATTAGGTCACATCTTGAGAAATAGGACCATTTCTAGTGTCAAAAGAATTAAGGAACATATTACAGGTTCACAAAAACAAGTTTTTTTTGTTTATTTTTATTAGAAATTATTTTACTGATTTCAGCAAAGAACATAGACGATTAAAATAGATTGCGTTTGAAAAGCATAATTCCTTCCCTTAACAATAGACGCTAATAACACAAATTAAGAAAAATAATATTAGCACAAAACACAATACAATACAATGAGTACATTTTTTCTTGGTACCAGCCCAAGTTCAAGGTACAAAAATTACATAGTTTAGCGTTGCTTTTTAATATTAAAAACTAAATATTAAGCAGGATAATGGGTACATGACAGTTTCATTAGAGGTTAATTAAATAGTATGGCATATAAATTGCTCCATACGTTATCTATGTATAGGACCTGTCTCATAGTGTGTTTTTCTCAAAGTGTAACAAAAACTACAATATGGTTGCGACGAGTGAAGGTAAATAGAAATTCATCTTATTTATACATTATCAAAAAATATAGCGAAAATCCATAGAAAAAGCATCATTCTATACTACCGATACTGTCACCTGCATGACAGTGATTATTAGTGTCGACCAATGTAACATGCACTGTCAGCCATCATGTCTGAGAAAAATAGAAAAATATCTAAACAGCATCCATCTTTGTATGTAAAACAGTTAATATGTTGGTCACAACTCTGGGTACCACGACTGTCTTAAAGGGGTTGTCCACTACTATGACAACCTCTTCTGATTACATGTTTCCCCCAGATAAAATTGAAAAAAAAAGCCTATAATCCCCTCCCATATAGGCAATGTTCCAGCGGTGCTCGTTCCCGGGGCTCACGTGAAATTGTGACGTCACAGGAGGTCCACGTCCAATCAGCGCCAGCTTCTGTCTCTTTTGGACCAAATGGGTTAATCAACAGGAAGCGAGCACTATGGCTGCCGCTCACTTCCTGCCGATTGCTCGTTTGGTCCGAACAGGGAGAGACAGAAGCCGGCGCTTATTGGATATGGCGCTCGCAAAATGTGACGTCAGCCTCAGGGGAATGGAACTGGTACGGGAGGCCAGTATAGGCTTTTTTTTATATTTTACCTAGAGGAAATATGTGGAATCAGAAGGCGCTGTCTTAGTAGTGGACAACCCCTTTAAGAACAGGGCCTCATTTTGTACTATGGGGTATGAAGAGATGGTTGCACCTACTCCGCTTTCTCAATTTACTTCTATGGGAGTTGGGAAAGTGTCCCACCAAAATCATGACTGGTGGCAAATATATACATCATGGACTTAATTTTGCCTTCATTTAAGTCTAAGGCAGAATTAAAATTTGGAGGTTTCTTGTTTTCAGAGACCAGTGCATTGTGAGATCTTAGAGGATACTGTGTGGTCTGTAAGTTCACATGTCAGCACAGTAGCATTAGACCCGCCATCTGTTTCCAAGGCAAAAGCAGCCAGGCATATACATAAAGACTATATACTCAATATCATCACAGTAACCAATCAGAATGCTACTTTTATTTTCTAACTTGCCCTGGAATCTGAGCTGGTTGCCATGGGCACCGCATGTTTTACATTATTTATACATTGGGCTTGTGTTCTTTAATGGGCCATGAAATTCCCAAGTGGATATTTCTATTACTGGCTTCTGTTATCAGGGGTTTAAGTTATATAATTAAACTTCTGAACCTTCTAACCTGCCATTAAAGGGTTTATCCGGTGAAGATCACCTCTGTATCAGGAAGAAGCTGGGCCGATGACGATACAATCCCATACCCCTGCAGATCGTACAAGCATCTCAGCAGTTAAGTAGGATCATAAAATCATCGGCATGGCTCACCATTAATGCAGAAGTAGGCATTAGTTGTCTAAAGTTGGCCATATACATAAGCTAGCTGACAGACGGATATTCGTCAACAGACAACTATCCCTTCTGAAGCCCATACACATGACCTTTCGGCTCAGCAGAGCGTCCATGCCTTCACAATGGTGAGAGGAGAAAGCTGATGTCAGACTTATCTCCTATGAAAAGAACAAAAAAAAATTAAGGGTTGAAAATCCAACTACCTGATCCTGAGGCTCCCATACACATTAGATAGTTGGCCGGTTCTGCTGACTTTCAACTAATGTGTACGCGGGCCTTAACAAGTCATTCCCGTCACCATGCACCTCTGATACGACAAACTTTTAAAAAGCCATGAAATTAAGTGACTTTTCAATAAATATGGGTCAGTCACCCATGATTTTTTTATGCCAATTTTTATCTAGCTTAGAAAATCCAGAATCCTCATCTTTGGCGGAGTGGTGAGAGGCTATAAAGTTGGGTCTTGTCCTGTACTACAAAGATAGCCATTGATTTGAATAGGTACAGTGTATTGCTGCATGTGTCCTGTGGTGGCGCTGCAGGGAAACTGAACACTTCTAGGACTTCCCTCTGATTTAAGTTGATCACTGGGGGGTGCTAAAGGTGGGGTCCCTCTATGAGCAGCTAATTTTAAAGGGATAAAACAGATGCATCCATTAACGGGAGTTGCCTGCTTTAGAAAATCCATATTTATATGCTATATTAGAGGATTTTGAGTTAATAGTGGGGGATGTTAAGGATGCCCATTTCCACAGCAGAGAGTAGTAGATTGATTTCCTTTATCTTTTATAACACACGTGTTAAAGGGGCATTAGTACCCAATTCACGGGGATTAGTGATGAGTGGGCACCACCATGCTCGGGTGCTCGTAACGAGCAGTTGGACACTAGGATGGGCTCGACTCATGTACCGAGTATAATGGATGTCAATGGGGAACATTTTTCCCGGAAGATCTTCCATAATATCCATTGTTACCAGTACCGAGCATGGTAGTGCCCGCTCATCACTAATAGGGATCCTTACTCACAAACCTTCTACTGCAACTATATTGAGCATCTCTCGCTGGAGAACCCAGAATATTCCTATATATTATATGGACAGCTCACAAATTTCAATGCAGACTGTGTAATACTTTGTTTGCCCTGTGGTGGCGCTGCAGGGAAATTGAACACCTGATGATTCTCCTAAAATTAGATCTGAGAAATAAAGAAAACAATCCCTTTAATAAATCTGCAGCACTAAGTCAATGGTTTGCCATGGTGCCATTATGTAACCGCAGTGCCAATCTGGTCTATATTATAGCAACTACCAGGCGTCTTGTGTAAATACACCTGTGTTAAACATTAATAAGGTTACAATGACAATTATCAATTTCTCACTCAGCAAGTATCACAATCAACAGACTGGCCGGAAAGAACAAGGCGATCTGACATAATGCAAAATGCTATTTTTCTGTGTGTGTCGTATCCACATGGAGAGAACAGACCGGCCATTACCCCTGTGGTCTTCACAAATTGCACTACGTTCCTACTACATTAATACAATGTACAGAATTCAGCAGAATTGGACACGACATTTCTACTCTTGTTCTTTTGTGCTGGATTCAATAAAAAGTTATGAGCCGCAGATGCTACATGTTACTCTGTGACATTGCACTAATTTAATTCTAGGAATTTATATTGTGTATCACGCTGCCCTCTAATTTCTAAAAAATTTGGCAGGAGATCTAATGTGTATGCTGGGGTCTAACAACAGTTCTGTAATGGTGGATGCTGAGAACTGCAACATATCCAATCTATTACTCCTCCAGGAGGTAAGCAGTGTCGAATGTCTGAAATAAATATGCTTGGCCAAGCAGCGCCATCATGTTTATGGTGGATTCAGGCGATATAACAATTGTCTGACTGCTTTTATATGTCTATGGCCAGGCATAAGCCTCATTCAGACATCCATATTTCACAGATAGAACAAATACCCATTAACGTCTATAGGGTTGTTTTGCAAGCCAAGCGTTCGCCCCAAAAAAATCAAGCAGACATGTCTGAAAATTTCCCATAAAAGTCTACTAGGCCATTAAAATCAGACAGCACACATAGTCATCTGAGTGTTGCCCGATTTTAAGAGAAGTTTTGTCTTACGAAAAAAATCACTGATGGTAAAAACTGAAAAAACAGTGATGAAAATATGATCCAAAACACTGATAACAAAAGTGGACATCTGAAGGAGGCCTTATTAGGATATTGAAAAAGAAATATGTACTGCTTCATGTCATCGGTGGAGGCGCTGCAAGACAATTGAGTACATACTGTACATCTACAGATGGGAAAGTCAACTTGCCGGATCCTGGTCAAGTGGCCACATGAGTATTCAGTGGCTGCCGGACGGGGCCTCCATGATCCTCTTCCTACCTGCCATTATACCCGGCACCTCTTCTGATTAGCAGGCCCAGAGTATGGGTTACATTGTAACAACGATGCTGGGCCTGTGACTACACATCAGAAGAGGCACCGGAAATCTCAGCAGGTAGGAGACAGTTCACAGGGCTCCCGAGCATCAATTCTCTCATCTTTCCTGTCTAAATTTATTTAGTAAAGATGATCTCAGAAAATCCTGAAACTGGACATTAAAAGATCAGCTTATAATCAGGAGAACCAGTTCAGATCCGGTAAAAAAAAAAAAAAAAAAAAAGTCTTCTTTATTTATCAAAAAAGGTGCATACAGCTGTTTCACGTATAATCACGCTTCTACAGGACCTGTAGAAGCGTGACTATACGCGAAACAGCTGCTGTCCTGGGAGGACCTGCACCCGGTCTTAACCCTGCACTTTTTATGCACTTTTTTGATAAATAAAGAAGAAGTTTTTTTTACCGATCTGAACTGGATTGTGCGTTTTTTTCATTATTCTTTTCCTGGCTACCTTCTCTCTTTTCAACATGCACCTAGGACCGGTGAACACAATGGGATCTCCGTGACTTGTCCAGTTTCCCTCGGACAATTTGTAAGGCTAGTCGTGGCGGTGCAGAACCGTTTCTTTTCTCTCCAACTCATAATCAGGAGACCCAAATAGGACTACCTCTAAGTATTAATACAAAGAGATTAAAAAAAAAAAAAAAAGTGTAGAACAGAAAATACTAGCAGAGGTCAGACACCACCTAAAAGTGGTAAAATCACATTACTTAAAATATGCACACAGGAGGAACATGTGGCCATATGAGAGTGATACTTCCCTTTAAGAGGTAACTAAATGTCAAGAACACGCTTATGTGCTGAAACAATTTAGGCCTTTCCCTTATATTCTGATGTGCCCTCTCCCCTCCTGCCCTATGACTGCCACTGACAGCCTGAACGAGGAGACTTATGTCCCTTATTACCCTGGCTGATGGGCCATGGCTAGAAGATTTTACATTTTCAGTATGCCCCACACGTTGCAGTTTTCAAGTGGCCTTTATCGTCTGTAAAATAAAGTGAAATGAGTGACAAAATTTGCAGCGGATTCCCTACAGATCTGCAACAAATTCCAGAATAAAAATTTTAGCCAAGTCTGAACATGTACCAACGAGCCCTATACCGGTGTCAGTTGAACATGATATCAGCCTCTGGATTTAGACATGGATTGTTTCATTCACTGGATAGCAAGCAGAAAATGAAAAAAAACATGAATAAAAAATAAAATCACATAGGTGGTTGGTTGCCTTTATGATAACATCCAGCATAAAAATCCTAAAAGGTTCAGATTAACTAATCGTTTCTTATTCTGTTGGGGCTCAATGTCCTCCTAGAGGACAAACATGGAAACCATGAGTTATACTGCGAGATAGCATAAGGGTAGAGGGTGAAGTCACAGATTCTGTACACGACTAGGAGTCGTAGGCAATAAAATGATGGACGGTATATATACAACATTTTCCCTTTAGAGTAGATATAGTCTGTGCAAAGCTTGTAGCGGAGGAAGCGTACACACTGTGTGCATAGTGGTATTCAGTCCGGAGGAGGCTCGACCGCCATAAAGTCCTGTATACTGGTGCGTCTGGTCAACAGCATCTGTGATCGGCCTCTGATGATTGTCTTCGAAGCTTGAATCCCTTCACAACAGCAGCGCTGGCATTACCGGAGGGTATCCGTTTACCTAAACGGGTAAGGAAGAGGATAATTACAGCTGCACCATTTGTGATGTCTCTTTACGTCAAATTTTCCACTACCAACACGTGGACAGAAAATACGGTCACGTGAACATAGTCTAATAGTGGTCTCAAGCCTCGGTCTCTCCAACAGTGTGGAAACTACAACTCTTGGGGCTTACAGGGCATGCAGGGAGTTTACTTTCCTAACAGATCAAGCTCGCAGAATAGAAATGACCAAGATACTGATAGTTGGAAATCATTAGGTCCTATCCACCGCCCTTTATTAGCACTGGATTATCCATCACCTCTATAATAAATGTAAACCATTTCCCTGCTCCAATAAATTTTACATATGGGTCATTCCGTGTCAAGTGGACCAGTGGTCCCCACTCGACGTTCTCCGATTTTGCTGAAAATTTATAAGGATGTACATGTATGTTTGAAAAGAGGTTCTGTAAATTTTTAGGGCCAGATCTCAAATATATTGGGCACTGTTGACCTTTCACTGGAGGCACCCCCCAAGCCTGCGGCTTCAGCTAAGAGGATTTTGCAAACTTTGGCACATAGCCATTAGAGTTCTATACTGGCTATGATGCTGAAATTTGGCATACTAGCTCAACTTTTGCTGCTAAACGCGATAAAATTATTACCGGCTATGACAAAACAATATTTCGGCCGCAATTTTGTGTCAAAGTAGCTTGCAAAACGCCTCGCATAAAATTTATGCCAAACTTTGCCCATATATAACTCAAGACCAAAAACCAATAGGAACTGGTGCTTTACCCTGTACAACAAACATCTTCATGACTTTGCATTGCTGCAATATCACGGTCAAAGCATATGTATTTGTGGAAATATTCATACCCACATATGATGAAAAACTTTAAAAAAACGAATTTTACCTATTTTTAGGTCAAATTTCCCAAAAAGGGTACCCCTAAAATATATTAATTCTGTTATCATTTGAAAGAGCACATTTTTCTCTACAAGGATCATTGGGGGTTTTTTTGGAGTCTCTGCATTTAAGAAAAGAAAAATGCCACTGAACATGGTGTTATTTATTAATACGCAATGAATGCTAACTGCACTATTCAAACCATTGCGTTGGTCCATGGTGGTTATACCACAACCAATTCCCTAAGAATTGGTATTATAATCCTATTAAGAATTGTAATAATGCTGTCTTTCGAGAATTGGCAGCCCCATCGCCTAAGAGCCATGGCCGATAGCCGTGCAAGGCAAGTCGCGGGTGGTCTCTTTATCGCAGGTTCCAAAGCCTGAGGGTGGGTGTCTTTGCCTAGGATCCCAAGCCTAATATTGGGTATCTTTTGTTGGTTCCCAAGCCATAATGTTCAGTCTAAGTAAGTGGTCTGGAATTGTTGCTGAATTTGCAATGAAAGATGAAGGGTCATTTGACACCCTTGTTGCAGTCCACACTTTCTTAACAGTAATTGTGGCGTATCTCAAGACTCTCATCAATGGGATTCATCATATCTACTACTTCAGTGATGGATCTGAAGCCCAGTACAAAAATTTCAAAAATTTTCTCAACTTGTGCCACCACAATGCTGATTTCAATATCAGAGCTGAATGGAATTTTTTTGGTACCAGTCATGGAAAGTCACCCTGTGATGGGATTGGAGGGACAGCAAAGAGGTTGGCAGCTCGTGCCAGTCTTCAACGCCCAACTGAAAACCAAATACTGACCCCGGTGGATTTATTCAACTTTTGCAACGAGCAACTGCATGGAATCAAGTTTTTTTTTGTTCCAAAAGAAAAAATTGACGAAATACGGGTAGTTCAAGAGGAAAGGTTCAAAGATGGACATACAATTGCTGGAACAAGAGAAAATCACCAGTTTGTGCCAATTGATGACAAAAAGATTCGCATTTCAAGGGTGTCAAATGACCCTTCATCTTTCATTGCCCATGTAGATGGATCTGTCAGATCAGAAATGCCTTTTGTGCCAATTGCAAACCTCCAGCCAGGGCAATTCATTGCCTGCATTTACGATAGGAACTGGTGGATTGGAAATATTTCTGAAATTTCAGTCGACGACCATGATGCATTAATACATTTTATGCATCCTCATGGACCAGCTAGCTTCTGTCACTGGCCTGTGAGAAATGATACATGCTGGATTCCAGAGCAGTCGATCATTGCAATAATTCCAGCACCAGCTGCAACAGCAATGGGCCGACAATACAGCTTCTCTGAATCGATTATGTTGCAAATTCAGCAACAATTCCAGACCACTTACTTAGACTGAACATTATGGCTTGGGAACCAACAAAAGATACCCAATATTAGGCTTGGGATCCTAGGCAAAGACACCCACCCTCAGGCTTTGGAACCTGCGATAAAGAGACCACCCGCTACTTGCCTTGCACGGCTATCGGCCATGGCTCCTAGGCGATGGGGCTGCCAATTCTCGAAAGACAGCATTATTACAATTCTTAATAGGATTATAATACCAATTCTTAGGGAATTGGTTGTGGTATAACCACCATGGACCAACGCAAGGGTTTGAATAGTGCAGTTAGCATTCATTGCGTATTAATAAATAACACCATGTTCAGTGGCATTTTTCTTTTCTTAAATGGAGAGACTCCAAAAAAAACCCCAATGATCCTTGTAGAGAAAAATGTGCTCTTTCTAATGATATCAGAATTAATATATTTTAGGGGTACCCTTTTTCGGAAATTTGACCTAAAAATAGGTAAAATTCGTTTTTTTTAAGTTTTTCATCATATGTGGGTGTGAATATTTCCACAAATATATATGCTTTGACCGTGATATTGCAGCAATGCAAAGTCATGAAGATGTTTGTTGTACAGGGTAAAGCACCAGTTCCTATTGGTTTTTGGTCTTGAGTTATATATGGGCAAAGTTTGGCATAAATTTTATGCGAGGCGTTTTGCAACCTACTTTGACACAAAATTGCGGCCGAAATATTGTTTTGTAATAGCCGGTAATAATTTTATTGCGTTTAGCAGCAAAAGTTGAGCTAGTATGCCAAATTTCAGCATCATAGCCAGTATAGAACTCTAATGGCTATGTGCCAAAGTTTGCAAAATCCTCTTAGCTGAAGCCGCAGGCTTGGGGGGGCCTCCAGTGAAAGGTCAACAGTGCCCAATATATTTGAGATCTGGCCCTAAAAATTTACAGAACCTCTTTTCAAACATACATGTACATCCTTATAAATTTTCAGCAAAATCGGAGAACGTCGAGTGGGGACGATTTTTAAAACTGGTCCACTTGACACGGAATGACCCATATATACAGTGCCTACAAGTAGTATTCAACCCCCTGCAGATTTAGCAGGTTTGATAAGATGCAAATAAGTTAGAGCCTGCAAACCTCAAACAAGAGCAGGATTTATTAACAGATGCATAAATCTTACAAACCAACAAGTTATGTTGCTCAGTTAAATTTTAATAAATTTTCAACATAAAAGTGTGGGTCAATTATTATTCAACCCCTAGGTTTAATATTTTGTGGAATAACCCTTGTTTGCAATTACCGCTAATAAATCGTCTTTTATAAGACCTGATCAGGCCAGCACAGGTCTCTGGAGTTATCTTGGCCCACTCCTCCATGCAGATCTTCTCCAAGTTATCTACAGTTAGGTCCAGAAATATTTGGACAGTGACACGAGTTTTGTTATTTTAGCTGTTTACAAAAACATGTTCAGAAATACAATTATATATATATATATATATATATATATATATATATATAATATGGGCTGAAAGTGCACACTCCCAGCTGCAATACGAGAGTTTTCACATCCAAATCGGAGAAAGGGTTTAGGAATCATAGCTCTGTAATGCATAGCCTCCTCTTTTTCAAGGGACCAAAAGTAATTGTACAAGGGACTCTAAGGGCTGCAATTAACTCTGAAGGCGTCTCCCTCGTTAACCTGTAATCAATGAAGTAGTTAAAAGGTCTGGGGTTGATTACAGGTGTGTGGTTTTGCATTTGGAAGCTGTTGCTGTGACCAGACAACATGCGGTCTAAGGAACTCTCAATCGAGGTGAAGCAGAACATCCTGAGGCTGAAAAAAAAAGAAAAAATCCATCAGAGAGATAGCAGACATGCTTGGAGTAGCAAAATCAACAGTCGGGTTCATTCTGAGAAAAAAAGGAATTGACTGGTGAGCTTGGAAACTCAAAAAGGCCTGGGCGCCCACGGATGACAACAGTGGTGGATGATCGCCACATACTTTCTTTGGTGAAGAACCCGTTCACAACATCAACTGAAGTCCAGAACACTCTCAGTGAAGTAGGTGTATCTGTCTCTAAGTCAACAGTAAAGAGAAGACTCCATGAAAGTAAATATAAAGGGTTCACATCTAGATGCAAACCATTCATCAATTCCAAAAATATAGACAGGCCAGAGTTAAATTTGCTGAAAAACACCTCATGAAGCCAGCTCAGTTCTGGAAAAGTATTCTATGGACAGATGAGACAAAGATCAACCTGTACCAGAATGATGGGAAGAAAAAAGTTTGGAGAAGAAAGGGAACGGCACATGATCCAAGGCACACCACATCCTCTGTAAAACATGGTGGAGGCAACGTGATGGCATGGGCATGCATGGCTTTCAATGGCACTGGGTCACTTGTGTTTATTGATGACATAACAGCAGACAAGAGTAGCCGGATGAATTCTGAAGTGTACCGGGATATACTTTCAGCCCAGATTCAGCCAAATGCCGCAAAGTTGATCGGACGGCGCTTCATAGTACAGATGGACAATGACCCCAAGCATACAGCCAAAGCTACCCAGGAGTTCATGAGTGCAAAAAAGTGGAACATTCTGCAATGGCCAAGTCAATCACCAGATCTTAACCCAATTGAGCATGCATTTCACTTGCTCAAATCCAGACTTAAGACGGAAAGACCCACAAACAAGCAAGACCTGAAGGCTGCGGCTGTAAAGGCCTGGCAAAGCATTAAGAAGGAGGAAACCCAGCGTTTGGTGATGTCCATGGGTTCCAGACTTAAGGCAGTGATGGCCTCCAAAGGATTCGCAACAAAATATTGAAAATAAAAATATTTTGTTTGGGTTTGGTTTATTTGTCCAATTACTTTGGACCTCCTAAAATGCGGAGTGTTTGTAAAGAAATGTGTACAATTCCTACAATTTCTATCAGATATTTTTGTTCAAACCTTCAAATTAAACGTTACAATCTGCACTTGAATTCTGTTGTAGAGGTTTCATTTCAAATCCAATGTGGTGGCATGCAGAGCCCAACTCGCGAAAATTGTATCACTGTCCAAATATTTCTGGACCTAACTGTAGGTTCTTTGGGTGTCTCATGTGGACCTTAATCTTGAGCTCCTTCCACAAGTTTTCAATTGGGTTAAGGTCAGGAGACTGACTAGGCCACTGCAACACCTTGATTTTTTCCCTCTTGAACCAGGCCTTGGTTTTCTTGGCTGTGTGCTTTGGGTCGTTGTCTTGTTGGAAGATGAAATGACGACCCATCTTAAGATCCTTGATGGAGGAGCGGAGGTTCTTGGCCAAAATCTCCAGGTAGGCCGTGCTATCCATCTTCCCATGGATGCGGACAAGATGGCCAGGCCCCTTGGCTGAGAAACAGCCCCACAGCATGATGCTGCCACCACCATGCTTGACTGTAGGGATGGTATTCTTGGGATCGTATGCAGTGCCATCCAGTCTCCAAACGTCACGTGTGTGGTTGGCACCAAAGATCTCGATCTTGGTCTCATCAGACCAGAGAACCTTGAACCAGTCTGTCTCAGAGTCCTCCAAGTGATCATGAGCAAACTGTAGACGAGCCTTGACATGACGCTTTGAAAGTAAAAAGGTACCTTAGGGGCTCGTCTGGAACGTAGACCATTGCGGTGGAGTACGTTACTTATGGTATTGACTGAAACCAATGTCCCCACTGCCATGAGATCTTCCCGGAGCTCCTTCCTTGTTGTCCTTGGGTTAGCCTTGACTCTTCGGACAAGCCTGGCCTCGGCACGGGTGGAAACTTTCAAAGGCTGTCCAGGCCGTGGAAGGCTAACAGTAGTTCCATAAGCCTTCCACTTCCGGATGATGCTCCCAACAGTGGAGACAGGTAGGCCCAACTCCTTGGAAAGGGTTTTGTACCCCTTGCCAGCCTTTTGACCCTCCACGATCTTGTCTCTGATGGCCTTGGAATGCTCCTTTGTCTTTCCCATGTTGACCAAGTATGAGTGCTGTTCACAAGTTTGTGGAGGGTCTTAATTAGTCAGAAAAGGCTGGAAAAAGAGGTAATTAATCCAAACATGTGAAGCTCATTGTTCTTTGTGCCTGAAATATTTCTTAATACTTTAGGGGAACCAAGCAGAATTCTTGTGGTTTGAGGGGTTGAATAATAAATGACCCTCTGAATAAACTTTTCACAATTTAAAAGAAAAAAAAAAAAGAAAGAAATAACATTCTTTTTTGCTGCAGTGCATTTCACACTTCCAGGCTGATCTACAATCCAAATGTCACAATGCCAAGTTTATTCCGAATGTGTAAACCTGCTAAATCTGCAGGGGGTTGAATACTACTTGTAGGCACTGTATAATATTAACAAAGAAAAAACTTATTGTTCAAAGTCAGTTTTCTTATGTAGAATATATAATTATTTTTTTTTTTAACAATACTGAAATGTTGCAGTTTTCACTTCTGAACCTCATAAAAGACTCACACGTCCTGTTTTGTGGACATCCCTTTCCAGTAGAATTGTTATCATCACAGGCAGGATCATTATGACAGATAACACCTCTATATACATTAGATAACATCGGATATGCCATTCACATTGGGCGATAGCCATAGCTCCTTCTCTGCACAATGACCTCTGCAGAGGTCACAGAGCATGCTCACAACACTCTACAGAAGTCAATGAACAAATCCAGGACATATGGTTTCCTTTGGTCCATGTAGCTGCTGTAAAGCATATCTTCAAATAATGTAATTGTAGCACTGGTAATATGGCAGCACCAATCATCATGTATAATAAATACTGTGGAACCTCGGATTACGAGCAACCCAGTTTGCGAGTATTTCGCTATACGAGCAAAGCTTGCTGTAAATTTGTAACTCAGTTTACGAGCAAGCTTTGCCGTATAGAGCAAATACTCACTGCACACACTTCCGGTTCCGTACTTTAAACAGAGCTCTGACCCACTCTTGCAGTCAGCACAAACATGCACAAACACAGATTATGCTCACCTAACCTTCCATTCCCTCGCCGGCCTCCTGGTTCTACTAGTTCACCGGATGTATCGGGTAACCATCACGACAATAGAGGAACTTCCGCTGTCAGCCGCTTCTCAAAGGAAACGCGCTGGCCAATCAGAGGCAAGCGGCTCCTGCCTTTGATGTCAGCGCTCTGGCAGCGGAAGTTCTTCTGGTTACCTGATACACATCCTGTACCGACAAACTACAAGAACCATGAGGCCGGCGAGCAAACGGAAGGTAAGGTGAGCATAATATATGTGTGTGTGTGTGTTTTTGAGTGTGGAATTGCACAATAGGGGACCAGGATGGGACATTGAACAAGTTGTGGAACGAAATTGTCTGAGCTTCCATTATTTCCTATGGGAAATTTTACTTTGCTAGCCGAGTAACTTGGTTTACAAGCACACTCCCAGAACGGATTATTCTCGTAAACCAAGGTTCCACTGTAGAAAGAAAGGAATAAAAAAAATAAAAAAATAATAATAATACGTATCATTATCTGGTTGTAATTAGATAGAAAAAAAAAATGTTGCATTTCCTTTAAGATACAGTAGATAGAAATTTGCAAAATGATGTTTTTTTAAAAATCTACGACAGATTTGTTTATGCAGCTCCTACGCAAATCTATGTGCACTAGACTGAGTTACTGATGTATTGTTCCGGTCTACGAACAAACCAAAAGAGTAACCCTGCAATCATTTATTACTCCTTTGCTTTTTCCTAACCTTCTCCACCGCACTATAGAGGCATCTGTGGTCACAGTAGATTTTCGTATACTCTGGTAGAGACTTCCAAACTGCACTTTTTAATTGTACAGACAAATCAGAGTGATAAACAAAGGGAGAAAATAAATGGCACACAGGCCGGTTATTGAGATAGTGGGCATTCCCTCTAAAGCATGCCCTAAGCTCTGAACCTGCAGCTCCTCAAGCTAAAGGGGGTATATTCCATAACATAGGTCAGAAATGGTTGAAAGATGCGGGTCCCACTTCTGTACCGGCCACTATCCCCAGAAAGAAATTCTCCATCGTCTTGCTACCTCAGGTGTGATATTGGATCTCCACATTGAGCGATATGCACATCTTATATCAGAAACTCACCCATTCTCCTAGCTACTTACTGATTTCTAAGAAGAGCTCATTGATGTTAATGGCATTCTTGGCACTTGTCTCCACAAACACACCATTAATAGAGTCAGAATAATCCTTGGCATCTTTTTCCAGCACTTCTCTAAAAGAAATGGACAAGAAAGAATACATTTGGTTACTGGCATAGTCTTGTTTAAGGAGGGATACAGAGCAATATGTCATTGGAAGGGGAATGATCCCAGGTACCCCCAATGCGAAGCATAAAAGAAGGGAATTTTGTTTACTTACCGTAAATTCCTTTTCTTCTAGCTCTAATTGGGAGACCCAGACAATTGGGTGTATAGCTACTGCCTCCGGAGGCCACACAAAGTATTACACTTAAAAGTGTAAGGCCCCTCCCCTTCTGCCTATACACCCCCCGTGGGATCACGGGCTCCTCAGTTTTAGTGCAAAAGCAAGAAGGAGGAAAGCCAATAAACTGGTTTAAGCAAATTCAATCCGAAGGAATATCGGAGAACTGAAACCATTCAACATGAACAACATGTGTATACAAAAAAACAGGGGCGGGTGCTGGGTCTCCCAATTAGAGCTAGAAGAAAAGGAATTTACGGTAAGTAAACAAAATTCCCTTCTTTGTCGCTCTATTGGGAGACCCAGACAATTGGGATGTCCAAAAGCAATCCCTGGGTGGGTAAAATAATACCTCGTAATAGAGCCGTAAAACGGCCCCTTTCTACAGGTGGGCAACCGCCGCCTGAAGGACTCGTCTGCCTATGCTGGCATCCGCCGAAGCATAGGTATGCACCTGACAGTGTTTCGTGAAAGTGTGGAGGCTGGACCAGGTATCCGCCTGACACACAAGCTGAGCCGTAGCCTGGTGCCTCAAGCCCAGGACGCATCCACCGCTCTGGTAGAATGGACCTTCAGCCCTGAGGGAACCGTAAGCCCAGCAGAACGATAAGCTAGAGAATTGGTTCCTTGAACCACCGAGCCAGTCTTGATTTGGAAGCCTGTAACCCTTTACGCTGGCTAGCGACAAGGACAAGAGTGCTTCCGAGCGGCGCAGGGACGCCGTACGATCGATGAAGAGTCTGAGTGCTCTCACCAGATCTAATCAAGTGCAAATCCTTTTCACATTGGTGAAGTGGATGAAGACAAACAGAGGGTACGGATACCCTGATTGAGATGAAAGGGGGGATTCCACCTTAGGGAGAAATTCCGGAACCGGACGCAGAACCCCTTGACCTGGTGAGACACCGGGAAGGGGACTTTTCACGACAATGCTGCCCCGACAGACACTCTCCGAAGTGAAGTGACTGCTCCTAGGAAAACCACTTTCTGCGAAAGGCGTAATAGAGAAAAATCTCTCATAGGCTCGAATGGTGGTTTCTGCAGAACCATCAGCACCCTGTTCAAATCACAGGGTTCTAACAGTCGTTTGTAAGGAAGGACTAAGCGGCAAACCCCCTGCAGGAACGTGCGTACCTGAGGTAGTCTTGCTAGGCGCTTCTGAAAAAAATACAGAGAGCGCTGAGATTTGTCCGTTAAGGGAACCGAGCGACAACCTTTTTTCCAACCGAATTGCAGGAAGGAAAGAAAGTAGGCAAGGTAATTGGCCAGGGAGAAACTCCCTGAGCAGAGGACCAAGATAAGAATATCTTCCACGTTCTGTGGTAGATCTTGGCAGATGTGTGTTTTCTGGCCTGTCTCATAGTGGTAATGACCCCTTGAGATAACCCTGCAGATGCTAGGATCCAGGACTCAATGGCCACTCCATCAGGTTGAGGGTTGCAGAATTCTGAAGGAAAAAACGACCCTTGAGACAGCAAGTCTGGTCGGTCTGATAGTTCCCCCGGTTGGCCTACCGTGAGACGCCACAGATCCGGGTACCACGACCTCGTTGGCCATTTTGGAGCGACGAGGATGGCGCGGCGGCAGTCGGACCTGATCTTGCGTAACACTCTGGGCAACAGTGCCAGAGGTGGGAACGCATAAGGGAGTTGAAACTGCGACCAATCCTGAACGAAGGCGTCTGCCGCCAAAGCTCTGTGATCGTGAGACCGCGCCATGAATGCCGGGACCTTGTTGTTGTGCTGAGACGCCATTAGGTCGACGTCCGGCATCCCCCAGCGGCAACAGATCTCCTGAAACACGTCCGGGTGAAGGGACCATTCCCCTGCATCCATGCCCTGGCGACTGAGAAAGTCTGCTTCCCAGTTTTCTACGCTCGGGATGTGAACTGCGGATATGGTGGGTGCTGTGGCTTCCACCCACAGCAGAATCCGCCGGACTTCCTGGAAGGCTTGCCGACTGCGTGTCCCACCTTGGTGGTTGATGTAAGCCACCGCTGTGGAGTTGTCCGACTGAATTCGGATCTGCCTGCCTTCCAGCCACTGTTGGAACGCTTTTAGGGCAAGATACACTGCCCTGATCTCCAGAACATTGATCTGAAGTGAGGACTCTTACTGAGTCCACGTACCCTGAGCCCTGTGGTGGAGAAAGATCGCTCCCCACCCTGACAGACTCGCGTCCGTCGTGACCACCGCCCAGGATGGGGTTAGGCAAGATTTCCCTTTCGATAATGAGGTGGGAAGAAGCCACCACCTGAAGGGAAGCTTTGGTTGCTTGAGAGAGGTAGACGTTCCTGTCTATGGACGTCGGCATCCTGTCCCACTTGCGTAGGATGTCCCATTGAAGAGGACGCAGGTGAAACTGCGCGAAAGGGACTGCTTCTATTGCTGCCACCATCTTCCCCAGGAAGTGCATGAGGCGCCTCAAGGGGTGTGACCGACCTTGAAGGAGTGATTGTACCCCTGTCTGTAGTGACCGTTGTTTGTCCAGCGGAAGCTTCACTATCGCTGGAAGAGTAAGAAACTCCATGCCAAGATATGTCAGCGATAGGACCGGTGTCAGATTTGACTTTGGAAAATTGATGATCCACCCGAAACTCTGGAGAATCTCCAGAGTAACGTTGAGGCTGTGTTGGCATGCCTCTTGAGAGGGTGCCTTGACCAGCAGATCGTCTAAGTAGGGTATCACTGAGTGACCCTGAGAGTGGAGGACCGCAACTACTGTAGCCATGACCTTGGTGAAAACCCTTGGGTCTGTCGCCAGGCCGAACGGCAGTGCCGCGAACTGAAGGTGTTCGTCTCCTATGGCGAAGCGCAGGAAGCGCTGATGCTCTGGAGCAATTGGTACGTGGAGATAAGCATCCTGATATCGATCGATGCTAGGAAATCTCCTTGGAACATTGAGGCGATGACGGAGCGGAGGGATTCCATCCGGAACCGCCTGGTCCTTACGTGTTTGTTGAATAGTTTTAGGTCCAAAACAGGACAGAAGGACCCGTCCTTCTTTGGAACCACAAACAGGTTGGAGTAGAAACCGTGACCCTGTTGCTGAAGAGGAACCGGGACCACCACTCCTTCTGCCTTCAGAATGCCCACCGCCTGCAGCAGAGCCTTGGCTCGCTCGGGAGGCGGAGATGTTCTGAAGAATCGAGTCGGAGGACGAGAGCTGAACTCTATCCTGTAACCGTGAGACAAAATGTCTCTCACCCAACGGTCTTTTACTTGTGGCAGCCAGGTGTCGCAAAAGCGGGAGAGCCTGCCACCGACCGAGGATGCGGTGTGAGGAGGCCGTAAGTCATGAGGAAGCCGCCTTGGTAGCGGCGCCTCCGGCGGTCTTTTTAGGGCGTGATTTAGACCGCCACGCGTCGGAGTTCCTCTGATCCTTCTGAGGCCTTTTGGACGAGGAGAATTGGACCTGCCTGCTCCCCGCAAGGACCGAAACCTCGACTGTCCCCTCCTCTGTTGGGGTATGATCGGTTTAGCCTGAGGAAAGGATGTATCCTTTCCCTTGGATTGTTTGATGATTTCATCCAGTCGCTCACCAAACAAGCGGTCGCCAGAGAATGGCAAACTGGTTAGGCACTTTTTTGGAAGCAGAATCTGCCTTCCATTCCCGCAACCACAAGGCTCTGCGTATTACCACTGAATTGTCGGACGCAACCGCCTTCCGGCTCGCCGAGTCCAGGACAGCATTATGGCGTATGACGCAAACGCTGACGTTTGAGATGTTAAAGACGCAGCCTGCGACGCAGACATACGTGTGACTGCCTCAATTTGCGCTTGAGCCGCTGAGACCGCTTGGAGCGCCCAGACGGCTGCGAAAGCTGGAGCAAAGACACGGCAATAGCTTCATAGATGGATTCCAACCAGAGCTCCATCTGTCTGTCAGTGGCATCTTTGAGTGAAGCCATATCTTCCACTGCAACTAAGGATTTAGCCGCTGGATATAGGAGGTCCATATTGGAACACTGAACCCAGCCCTTGACAACGTCAAAAGGGAAGAGATAACGTGTATCCTTAAGGCAAAAACGATATCTGGAGAAGCCTGGTGGTTCTGGACTGCCTCCCTGAAGTCAGAGTGATCCAGAAAGCGTACTCAATGTACGCTTGGGGAACCTGAAACGGAACTTCTCCTGCTGAGAAGCTGACTCCTCAGGCGTAGGAGCTGAGGGAGAAATAACCAACATATGAATGATGGACGCCGTAAGATCGTTCACTACGGTGTCACAGTCAGGTGTATCCAGGTAGAGAACGTTCTCAGGATCAGAATCCTGATCAGATACCTCCGCCTTATCATAGAGAGAGTCCCCATGCTGAGACCCTGAATGATGCTGTGACGTCGAGGGATGCTCCCAGCGAGGTCGCTTAGGGGGTCTGGGACTGCGGTCCGAGTCAGACCCCTCACCCTGGGATCCCTGAGACACTCCAGGAGCACCTTGTTGTACCAACTGGGGGGGGGGGACCAGGGGCAATGAATCAACAGAGCCCATGGTCTGAGGGACCGGTCTGGACTGCAAGGCTTCTAGTATCTTAGCCATAGTCTCAGAAAGTCTGAAGTAGATACTGCAAACTCCGTCCCCACCACCTGGACCATTAGCAGAGACTCCGGCTGAGTAAGTTCCACAAGGGTCGTGCATTGCATACAATTGGGGTCCGTGGAACCTGCCGGCAGTATAGCCGTACATGCTGTACAGGCTGCATAGAAAACCTGTGCTTCTGCACCCTTGTTTTTCACAGACGATATGCTGTTATCTCCACCGAACAATCAAGGAGGGTATATAGCCAAAATACAAAAGTGCGACCGAACAGTGCAATGTATAGCGTACAAGCATATATCTATATGTGCATTTCGGTACTAGTGGGGTCAGCACCACAGGTGCTGCTTACCGCCCGCACACAGCGGTTGTGTGACCACCCGAATCCCTGCCAGGGTCTTCCCAAACTTGTCTCTTTTCTCAGTCACAGAAAAAACTGACATGAATGGCTGCCGGCGTCCTGTCTAGAGGAGGAGGCCGTGGGCGTGCCCCAGAAAGTGCGGGAATCCGGTTTCACACTGTGTACAGTGAGAGGGGTGGAGTATGCAAAGCATGCTCCATCTCTCAGCGCTGCCGTGCTGTGCAGCGTCACGCCCTTACCCTGACTGGCAGGCCAGTGGGCGGTAACGAAGTGAGAGAAGGCCGCAAAAGCCAAGGACTAGAGTAATAAGCGCGGCCCGGCATATAAGCCCTGGTCGGCGCGGAAGTCCCCGGCGCACCACAAGTCCCAGCCGCGCCTGAGATAAAAATGGCAGCGGCGGTTAGCGCGGCAGTCCCCCAATACTCTAACACACCCAGCACGCTGTAGTGTGCGATGGCACCAGTGCGGGCAGCGCTGCCATCCCTGGCGCACTAACACACCCAGCAGTGCTGCCGTGTGTTTGTGCGCGGTCCCCACGGGGACACAGAGTACCTCAACGTAGCAGGGCCATGTCCCTGAGGATACTCCGCTCCATGTCCAGCAGATTCCCAGGGGCTGTGGATGGAGCACGGCCTCAGTGCCTGGAGACCGATAAGATCCCACTTCACCCAGAGCCCTAAGGGGATGGGGAAGGAAAGCAGCATGTGGGCTCCAGCCTCCGTACCCGCAATGGGTACCTCAACCTTAAACACCGCCGACAAAAGTGGGGTGAGAAGGGAGCATGCTGGGGGCCCTAGTATGGGCCCTCTTTTCTTCCATCCGACATAGTCAGCAGCTGCTGCTGACTAAACAGTGGAGCTATGCGTGGATGTCTGACCTCCTTCGCACAAAGCATGAAAACTGAGGAGCCCGTGATCCCACGGGGGGTGTATAGGCAGAAGGGGAGGGGCCTTACACTTTTAAGTGTAATACTTTGTGTGGCCTCCGGAGGCAGTAGCTATACACCCAATTGTCTGGGTCTCCCAATAGAGCGACAAAGAAAAGAAGCCGCTACATTACAGTGCCATCCTCAGCCATGTGGTGGTGTTTTGAACTTCACTGCAGCCACATCTATTTGACCCTAGTATGCAGCATTTCCCTGAAAAACCTAAAAATGGGTATTCTCAAACACTTTTATATTTGTAAAATAATAATTAGGACAAGTACATCCATCCCCTGCTCTAGCGCTGGCTCTAACCCACTGTCCGGTTTCTATGTTTTGTAGGAGTAATGTCATGCCGTCAGTGTAGATGATATGAGCTACTGAGCTCAAGTGATTGGCTGCAGAGGTGATGTGAGCTGTCGAAGTCACCACTGCAGCCAAAATACAGAAACCACACCAGCGGCAGAGTCAGCGATTGACAAAGAGGAGTTGTCGACTGCCGGAAAAACCCAGCTTAATAAATTCAAGTTAAAATAACAGTATATACTCCCCTATACTCCCCTCCTGAACCGGTGCTGTTCCAGCGTTGTCATTGCTCCCGGCAGTGGCCTGAGATTTTTGTGTCACATGCGAGCTGCTACCATTGAGAAGCAGATCATCAGCTGCAGCCTATTTGTTCAGAGTGAATGTCCACTTTGAAGGAATACTGATTGCGGCTGACGAGTTACCGCTCATCGTCTGTAGCCTGCATGTGACACAATGTCACGTCACCTCCAGGAGCAGCGGCATCGATATTGCTGGAACAGCACCGATGCAGGAAAGAAGTATACAATGTTTTCATTTTACTTTAGGTCCTGTATTAAATAAGCTTGGGTTAACCGGTAGTTGACAACCCCATTTGTATTTAGCCGCCAAATACTGACAGCCATATATACAGGGTGGTCCAAAAGTAGGTGGACAGTATGTGTAATCGGGTTATCAAACATGGTGTAAAGTGAAACTGACTCAGTTGCCCACAGCAACCAGATTCCACTTTTCATTCTTCACAGACGGTTTGGAAAATGAAAGGTGGAATCTGATTGGTTTCACTTTACACCATGTTTGATAACCCTATTACACATACTGTCCACCTACTTTTGGACCACCCTGTATATGCGGCATAAGTCCAGCTTAGTCAGAATGGATACCCAAGGTGATGATGTTAATAAATTGACTGTCTAAAACCTTGAAAAGGATTTTTAAGTTAATTTTTAATAAGGCTATATGACTATGGAAATCCATAATGCTTATCAAGTACCACTGCAGTGGAATTTTTCATTTATGGTGCAAATTAGCCACTCCTTCATCCGATTTAGAAGCACTCACTCAATTTCTATAAATGAGGCAGATTTCTTATTGATTATATAGAATATGGCACTAGGACATACCAGGGTTTAGAATACCGCCTGCTCCTCAAATTTGCCCTGTGCAAACATACCACCGATCAGCCGCTGAATGAGCAAAATTATATCTAATTTGGGAATGTTTCGATTATGTTTTTCTATATATACACCCAACTATTTTTAAATTCTGTAATTAGACTATTTTGGGTCTGTTTAATGAGACTAATTAAATAAGCTTAAATATTCGGTAAACCTAGGCCTCCATTTCTCTTATGTTTACATAGGATTTTTTGGGAAATTCTAGGTTTCTTATTTTGCCAGATGAATAGTGATAACTGAGATTGTAGCTTCTGGATCCAGGGCTTAGGAATTGTTGTTGTTAAACATTGGAATAGGTAAAAAAAAATTGTTTAAAAGAACTGAAGTCCTCAGTGGTTGATACCTTTTAATGGCTAACTGAAAAGATGGTAATAATTGCAAGCTTTCGAGACTACTCAGGTCTCTTCATCAGGCATGGTATAACACAAAATCTGAAGAGTCACATATTTATACACAACAGGACATAATAGTGCAGTAAAAAAAAAAAAAGTTTTATGAAACAGAACTCTCACTATGGCGGGGTGGGGGGGTGTGGGGGGGGGGCGGGCAAACTGTTGTGCCAATAAATATTGCTGCAGTTCAGTGTGAAAGTTTTATTGTCCTCTGATTAGGGTCTGGTCCAGGGCTGTGACGCGCTCGGATGGTCAGAGGAGCACATTTCTTAACTGATGTAAAAAGACATGAATCCATGAGACACATTCATTCCTGCTCTGAATGTGTCAAAGGTCATCATAAGTTTGAGACAATCACCTTGAGGGCCTCAGAAAGACCTTTTTGAATCAAGGCTACCACCCAAGAACAATTGAAAACCAGATTACAAGAGCCACCAGAATATCAAGAAACCATCTCCTACATTATAAAACTAAAGAAGAAAACAATTGGGTCCCTCTTGTAGTCACCTACAATCCACATCTGGAGGTGTTCAGAGGAGCTGCACGGAAACTACAACCATTACTGCAAAAAGATGCCTGATTAAAATCTATTTTTCCAGACCCCCCACTTCTGTGTTTTAGACAGCCCCCAAATCTAAGAAGCATCATTGTCAGAAGCTCCCAACTCCCTCTCCAACAACAACAGGAACATTTCCCTGCAACCAGAAAAAATGTAAGACATGTCCATTTATATTGACAACGGACAAGATAAAGATTACCAGATCACATCAGGAGGACTACAAGATCCCAGGAACCTTCAGCTGCACCACAACCAATGTGGTGTACTTAATTATATGTACCAAATGTCCAACTGGGGGTCTGTATGTAGGGGAGACCGGACAACAGCTCAGGACAAGGATGAATTCTCACCGCCACACAATCAAGGAAAAAAGAATAGATCTACCTGTGGCCAAACATTTTTGTAACCCCGACCACAGCATCATGGACATGATATTGCTGGTATTGACAGCAGCCAGACTGGCTTGCAAAGTCTCCTTAAGGAGAATAGTGTTCCCCCGTGGTCCCCACATAGCTTTCTCATGAGCCAGATCAGACACCCCCATACTTTGTACTGACGAGGGGCAAGCACCCCGAAACACCGTGTCTGCAAATTGGGATTCTGATCTGGCTTATAAATCCTGAGTCATATTGCAAAGGATTGTTAAAAATCCACTTGTGACTTTTAGGATCGCTAGTTCCAATAGGTGACTCTGTGCTAGAGTTTGTCTCCTTTACTGGAGAGACAATTTGGTATTGAAAGGGAATTTCAAGTCCCAGAGAGACAGGAGACTATGGGAGTACAAACTTATGATGACCTTTGACAAATTCAGAGCAGGAATGAATGTGTCTCATGGATTCATGTCTTTTTACATCAGTTAAGAGATGTGCTCCTCTGACCATCCGAGCGCATCACAGCCCGGACCAGACTCTAATCAGAGGACAATAAAACTTTCACACTGAACTGCAGCAATATTTATGGCTACAACAGTTTGCCCCCCTGTCATAGTGAGAGTTCTGTTTCATATAACTTGGTTTTTTTTTTTTTGTTTTTTTTTACTGCACTATTCTAAGTCCTGTTGTGTTTAAATATGTGACTCTTCAGATTTTGTGTTATACCATGCCTGATGAAGAGACCTGAGTAGTCTCGAAGCTTGCAATTATCACCATCTTTTCAGTTAGCCATTAAAAGGTATCAACCACTGAGGACTTCAGTTCTTTTAAACAATTTTTTATCTCTACTGGCTAACACGGTACAAAGATATATTTTACCTGTATGGAATAGGTATAGAATTTTCGGCAAAATAATAGATTTATATGAAATGACCTTCTCCATCCATGAAACTTAAGTCATCTTTAAAATTTCTCAATTCATTTTGGATGTTGTTTAATAATGGGGTAATGTCCATTGATACAATTTTTTTGGTTGCGTTTGTGATGTATATCCCTAAATATTGCAAGTTTTCAGTTTCCCACTTGAAGGCAAATTCCTTCTGAATACAATCTTTTAAATCTGGGTCTATGTTATAACTAGGGATGATCGAATATCACAAATATTCTGCAATATTCGGCAAATAGGTCGCCGCTATGCGAATATTCGATGCGCAATGTAAGTCTATGGGAAGCCCGAATAGTTGCTATTCGGCAACTATTCGGGTTTCCCATAGACTTACATTGCGCTTCGAATATTCGTAAATAGTCACATAACGGCGACTTATTCATCGAATATGGGCGTTACCGAATATTTGAGGTATTAGTTCATCCCTAGTTATAACTCAAAATTTGGGACTTAAAATAATTGATTTTATAATATGATACGGCTAAGAAATCATACAGAATATTAATTGTATTTCTAAGTGACTCTAATGGGTCCGTTATACTAAGAATTACATCGTCAGCATATAGTTTGATTTTATACTGTTCGTGATTTGTGAAAATACCTTTTATATTTTCTCTTACGCTAAGTTTTTCAGTTAGGGGTTCCATCATTATCGCAAATAATAAAGGAGAGAGTGGGCAGCCCTGTCTGGTTCCATTGCTTATAGGGAGATTACTAGAGGAGGTTATTGACGTAGATTTTTGCAGTGGGTTGGAAATAAATTTCTAATATTAATATCGGACCATTAAATCTGAATTTTTTGAAGGTGGCTATCATGTAACCCCAGAGGATCCTATTGAAAGCCTTCTCTGCATGCAATGAAAGGAGCAGAGAAGGCTCCCGATTTTTCTCAACCAGATCCACCAGGTTCAAAATTTTACGCGTCGCATCAGATGACTGCCTGCCTTTAATAAACCCCACCTGATCCAAGTGGATCAAAGTAAGGAGAATTTTCTGAAGCCGGGTTGCTATAAGCTTAGAGGTTAACTTCATATCTGTGTCAATCAAGGATATCGGCCTATAATTTGACATGTCTAGAGGATCACCTTTATTTTTTGGGATAATAGTTATATTAGCTGTAAGCATCTCTTTTGGGATATGTCCTTCTGTAGATAAGTAGTTAATTAATCTGGTCAGATATGGGGATAAAAATCTCCAAATGTTTTAGAATATTCATTATTTAGCCCGTCGGGACCTGGGGATTTCTATAATTTAAGCTGTTTGATAACTAATAAAACTTCTTCTTTTGTGTATGGCTTATTTAAAGTCTTTAAATCATTATTTGAAATTTTGGGAAGGTCAATTTTATCTAGAAAATCCTTTATTGATTTTTCAGTGGGTTGTATTAGGTTATCGTTATATAAATCGTGGTAGTGTCTGGCGAAGGAATTTGCAATATCTTTAGGATGTTTACAAAGGATACTGTCTTTATTTTTAATTGCTGGTATTCTACTTTTAACTCTTTCTTGCTTAATTCTTTTTATCATTTTGTGGGTCTATTATAAGAATGGTAAAAATTAGTTTTGTTTATTAACGTCACTTTGTTGTGTTTTACTCCACTTTTGATTATCTGGTTTGGTGTGACACACACGGTGTCATGGCAGACCGACTTATCAAAAGAGAAGCCGGTACGGTCAACATATAGGAGACGGTTTGCAGGGCTCCGAACTGACGGCCACAGAATACTGAGCTGTCCATCGACATGTAAGACTGATCACTGCAACATTTTTTACAATCCACCCAAAGAAAACTCAAAGAATCTCAAAAGGCACAAAGTTAATAATAGGTATGCTTTGGTAAAATTTCTGATTTTGGCCCAGGAAGATTGGATAACCTCATGCGGGTATAAAGAGTGCGATGCTCCGCATGTGGCGAGTAGATCCACACCCTGTATTTATCCCTGAGAGTTACCTGACATCATTCAGATCACACTTGTTCCCAGCTATCGCCACCACAATATTAGGAGGTCCATGTTGACGTAGCTCTTTCACCCAATTTTTTAGTGTTGAGAAAGTTTCCTGAAAAAAAACATACGAATTTAGATCAGGTTTTTGGTGCTTTTTTTTCTTCTCCATTTCTTGCCTTACATATTTAATAAAAAAAAAATGCTTAAAAAAATAAAATAAAATGTGCAAATCTCAGGTGAAGAATAATTCAATAACAGCAAATGTATTTTAAGTGATAGCCATGAGTACTGAGTGATGTATACCTTGGACTATAGGCACAGAGTGGCATATATCAGATTCCCATGCACTTTTATTTGCACGAAGCGTGTGCACACAGAAGCTCAGATATACAACACATTTTTATAACAATATACCGTGTCCCAACAATGGCAAAAAGGACAGTCTATTGGCCTCCATTGAATGAAGGCATTCCAATGAATACACTGAGTATACTGTATATGCCAAGAGCTTATCTATATATACACACACTCACATTTTTGTAAATATTTTATTATATCTTTTCATGCGACAACACTGAAGATATGACACTTTGATACAATGTAAAGTAAATCAATGTACAGCTGGTATAGCAGTGTCAATTTGGTGTGCTCGTGTTCCCGGAGCTCACATGATGTTGACCAATCAGCGCCAGCTCTGTCTCCCACCTTCAGACAAGAAGATATCAACATGAAATGAGCAGTAACTGCAGCGCTTACTTCCTGTTGATGAACTTGTTTGGTCTGAAGGCGGGGATTGAGAAGCCAGCTTTTACTAGATGCGGGGCTCGCATGACATCACGTCATGTGAGCCCCAGGACTCAAACCACGGTGTCACTGGAACAACGCCGGAATACGAGGCAAGTACAGTGGAACCTTGGTTAACAAGAACAATCCGTTCTGGGAGTGTGCTTGTTAACCAAGTTACTCGTCTAGCAAAGCAAGCATTCCCATAGCAAATCATTGCAATGCAGACAATTCGTTCCACAACTTGTTAAATGTCCCATTCCACACACGCACAAACACACACAAAATGCTCACCTTACCTTCCGTTCCATCGCCGGCCTCCTGGTTCTTGTAGTTCGCCAGTACAGGATGGGTATCTGGTAACCATCACGACCGATGCCGGAACTTCCACTGCCAGAGCGCTGACATCAAAGGCATGAGCCCCCGATTGGTCAGAGCACTGCCTTTGAGTAGCGGCTGACAGCGGAAGTTCCTCCCTCGTCATGATGGTTACCGATACACATCCTGTAGCGGCAAACTACAAGAACCGGAAGGCTGGTGATGGAACGGAAGGTAAGGTAAGCATAACGTGTGTGTGTGTGTGTGTGTGTGTGTGTGTGTGTGTGTGTGTGTGTGTGGACGTGGACTGCAAGAGCGGATTAGAGCGCGGTGGATGTATGGAACCGGAAGTGTGTGCAGTGAGGATTTTGCTCGTATGGCAAAGCTTGCTCGTAAACTGAGTTACAAATTTACCGCAAGCTTTGCTCGTTCAGCGAAATACTCGCTAACTGGGTTACTCGTTCACCGAAGTTGCACTGTATAGGCTTATTTATTTTACCTGGGATAACGTGGAATCAGAAGGGGTTGTCCTTGTAGTGGACAACCCCTTTAACATGAGGATGGGAGCATGGGGGATAAGCAGCTGCCATACATATTTGAAGCTGCTTATCTCAACAAAAGTGACAGAAAATTCAGCCCATCAGACCTTGCTCTCCTTTAGCTCCCAGACAAAAGAGCTAACACAATATGGAGCTGTCCTCAAAACCATAAATACCATAGAAGTCGCAGGCATTTCGTACCTCTTTTGTGATGTCATAGACTATGATGGCCGCCGCTGATCCCCTGTAATACATTGGCGCTAAGGCTCGGAACTGCACCATAAAGAGAACAAAGCAAAAATTACAACTTTTACACAAATTGTTGCTAATATATAAGAAATATATGTTTTTATGACTTAATTACCTCATATTACAGTTCCTATCATATTATTAATATACAGATGCATACTCACATATATACACAATATGGAGAAAAGCATTGGGACCCTTCTACATTCCCTCCCAGAGGAGCATTAATGACATCTAAGGGTACGTGTCCACAATCAGCGGGCCGCGAGTCTCCTCCGCAAGACACCGCAGCTGTCCGTGTCCACAATCAGGGTTCGGCTGCTGCGGTCTCTTGCGACTCGTCAGCAAAGAATTGACATGCTTGTGACTCGGAAAGCCGCACCGCAGGTCAATTTTCACTGACAACATACAATTGTGCAGAATGTCTTGGTATGCTAAAGCATTAAGATTTTCCTTTACTGGAACTAAGTAGCCTAGGCCAACCCCTGAAAAACAACCCCATAGTACTACCAATATCTCCAAACTTTCAAACTAGTAGTCAGGCAGGTAACTTTCTCCTGGCATTAACCAAAGCAGACAGTGTGATCCGCAACTCCACTGAATACGTTTCCACTGCTACAGAATTGGTGGCTTTACATCCAACACTTATCATTGTGCTTGGTGATGTAAGGCTTACATGCAGCTGCTCGGCCAAGGAAGCTCCTGGTACATTGTTTGTGCTGATATCTTGCCAGAGAAGGTTTGGACTCTGCAGTTATGGAGTCAGCAGAGCATTAGTGACTTTTATGCTCTCTGCTCCTCCGCACTTGGTTATCCCCGCTCCGTAACTTGACGTGGTCTTAATTTCGTGGCCGAGTTGCTATGGTTCCTTCCACTTGTTAATAGTATCATTTACAGTGTATGGTGGAATATTTAGGAGTGAAGAAATGTCATGACCTGACCTGTTGCACTGCTGACGTCCTATTACCGAACCATTAGTGAGTTTTATAGAACAAGGAGGGTCGGTCACAGATGATAATAAAGGCAGATGGTATGCCAAGGGGTCAGAGTGCCTAGAAAAAAGTATTCATACCCCAATGAACATTCACACTTTTTTTCCCACGTAACACCCACAAACTTAAATGTACTTAATTGGGATTTTTTTTTTTATGTGATATCCCAACACAAAGTAGCAAGTATTTGTAATGTGTAAATTAAATGAAAATGACACGTGGTTTTCTAAATATTTTATAAGTACCGTATTTATCGTTTTATAAGACGCACCCCAAATATAGAGATAAAAAAAAAAAAAGGTAAAAGAAAACAAAAATGGGGTCCATCTTATACTAGTGGTGGAGCGGGGGTCACAGGAGGCGTAGCATCGCTGAAGTAGTGCAATACTGGCTGCTGTGTGGCAGGCTGCGCTGGCTGCTGCGTGACTTGCTGTTGCGTGTCTGGCCACTGCACAGCTTGATCTCTCCACTCAATGACAATCTGAGAGCTCCACCTGCGCACACGCGCTGACTTCTGGTGACATTATTTGAATATCGCA
This sequence comes from Anomaloglossus baeobatrachus, assembly GCF_048569485.1. Classification (NCBI taxonomy): domain Eukaryota; kingdom Metazoa; phylum Chordata; class Amphibia; order Anura; family Aromobatidae; genus Anomaloglossus; species Anomaloglossus baeobatrachus. The sequence goes on along the minus strand of NC_134357.1, from coordinate 428,438,092 downwards.
CCGCCAACAGAGCATCTCACACCTGCACTGCCTTGCTCCACACAGCGCCCACCGCAGCCAGCACAGCCCCGCCAACAGAGCATCTCACTCCTGCACTGCCTTGCTCCCCACAGCGCCCACCGCGGCCAGCACAGCCCCGCCAACAGAGCATCTCACTCCTGCACTGCCTTGCTCCACACAGCGGCCACCGCAGCCAGCACAGACCCGCCAACAGAGCATCTCACTCCTGCACTGCCTTGCTCCACACAGCGCCCACCGCAGCCAGCACAGCCCCGCCAACAGAGCATCTCACCCGCCGCAGCCAGCACAGTCCCGCACTGCCAACAGAGCATCTCACCCGGAACACCGCCTTGCTCCACAAAGTGTCCACCGCAACCAGCACAGCGCCCATTCTCCACCTCCCGATAAGCTATATTTGGATTTTAAGACGCACCCCTCATTTTCCCCCCAAATTTTGGTAGGAAAAGTGCATCTTATAATCCGAGAAATATGAAATAAATATTAAAATTGTAATGTGCATTAGTATGCAGCCCCCTTTAGTCTAATACCCCTAAATAAAATCCAGAGTGATCAATTGCCTTTAGAAGTCACCGAATTAGTAAATTGAGCCCTTCTGTGTCATTTATTCTCAGGATAACTACAGCTGTTCTGTAAAGGCATCAGATAATTGTTTGAAATTATTAGGGATCAAACAGCATCATGAAAACCAAGGGACACACAAGACAGGTTAGTGATAAAGTTGTGCAGAGCAGGAAATCAGGGTTAGGTTATAAAAAAATATATCCTAAGCTCTGACTCTCAGAGAAGCAGTCAAGAGGCCCGTGGTCATCCTGGAGTAGCCACAGAGATCCACAGCTCAGGTTTGAAAATCTGTCCATAGGACAACTATTAGTTATATACTGCACAAATCTGGCTTTTATGGAAGAGTGGCAAGAAGAAAGCCTTTTTTTTTTTTTTAAAGCAAGCCATAATAAGTCCCTTTTGCAAAAAGCCATGTAGGCACACTGCTATGATGTGGAAGAAGGTGCTCTGGTCAGATGAGACCAAAAGCAGAACTTCTGGGCTAAATACAAAATGCTTTGTACAGTGGATACTAACACTGTACATCACTCTGAAAACACCATGCCCACCATCACACATAGTGGTGGCAGCATCATGCTGTGGGGAGGGTTTTCTTCAGCAGGGACAGAGAAGCTGGTAGAGTTGATGGGAAGATGGATGGAGCTAAATATAAGGCAATCCTGGAGGATAACCAGTTAGAGGCTGCAATAGACTTGAGACTGGGGGCGAAGGTTAACTTCCCAACAGGACAATGGCCCTTAACATACTGTCAGAGCTACAATGAAATGGTTTAGATCAAAGTATATTTATGTGTACGAATGGCCCAGTCACAGTCCAGACCAAAATCCCATCGAGAATCTGTGGCAAAACTTGAAAATTGCTGCTCACAGATGCTGTACATCTAATCTCACTGAGACAGGTATTTTGCAACAAAGAATGGGCAAAATTTCAGCCTCTAGATGTGCAAAGCAATTGGTAGAGGCATTCCTCAAAAGACTTGCAGTACTAATTGCAGTTGAGTAGAGAGCTGTGGAAAAGAAGTGCAATAGGGTTTTACCCCAATAACACAGGGGGTAAAGACAGGGAGCAGTAATACTCACCAAATGAAGTTGTGAAAGTCACAACTATTATATAGGCATGGAAAACTGGGATCACGGCAGCAGCAACCCAAACGGCAGATAACAGAGAACAATAGAAGAAAATCAGGTTTTTATCAGCCGCGCCAATGATCACTTCTCAGGTATTCAGATTAATGGATCTTTTATTTTGCACAGGTCTACGCGTTTCTGGAGTCTCAGCTCCCTTCCTCAGGACCATCAGGCATAAGAACACATCAAATCTCAAATCTAAAATATTTACAAAACAATATATAATTTCCTTTACAATTCACAAGAAGGGAATTTTGTTTACTTACCGTAAATTCCTTTTCTTCTAGCTCCAATTGGGAGACCCAGACAGTGGGTGTATAGCTACTGCCTCTGGAGGCCGCACAAAGAACTACACTTAAAAGTGTAAGGCCCCTCCCCTTCTGGCTATACACCCTCCCGTAGGAGTACGGATTCCTCAGTTTTAGTACCAAAGCAAGAAGGAGGAAAGCCAATAACAGTTTCAAAAACAAATTCAATCCGATAACAAGATCGGAGAACTTAAGAAACAACATGAACAACATGTGCACCCGAAAAACGAAACCCTAAGAACAAATAGGGCGGGTGCTGGGTCTCCCAATTGGAGCTAGAAGAAAAGGAATTTACGGTAAGTAAACAAAATTCCCTTCTTCTTTTTCGCTCCTAATTGGGAGACCCAGACAGTGGGACGTCCAAAAGCAGTCCCTGGGTGGGTAAAAAGATACCACATGAACGGGCTGTCAGACAGCCCTTTCCTACAGGTGGGCCACCGCCGCCTGAAGGACCTGTCTACCTAGGCTGGCATCTGCCGAAGCGTAGGTATGCACTTGATAGTGTTTGGTAAACGTGTGCAGACTCGACCAGGTAGCCGCCTGGCACACTTGCTGAGCCGTAGCCTGATGCCGCAATGCCCAGGACGCACCCACGGCTCTGGTAGAATGGGCCTTCAGTCCAGATGGAATCGGAAGCCCAGCAGAACGGTATGTGTGAAGAATTGGTTCCTTGATCCACCGCGCCAGGGTGGATTTGGAAGCTTGCGATCCCTTATGCTGACCAGCGACTAGGACAAAGAGCGCATCAGAACGGCGTAGAGACGCCGTGCGAGAAATGTAAATCCTGAGTGCTCTCACCAGGTCCAACAGATGTAAACCCTTTTCAAATTGGTGAACTGGATGCGGACACAAAGATGGCAAAGTGATATCCTGATTGAGATGAAAGGAAGAAACCACCTTGGGAGAAAACTCTGGAATTGGACGCAGTACTACCTTGTCTTGGTGAAACACCAGGAAGGGAGATTTGCAAGATAACGCCGCTAGCTCGGACACTCTTCGAAGAGACGTGACCGCCACAAGAAAAACTACCTTTTGTGAAAGCCGAGAAAGGGGAACCTCTTTCAAAGGCTCGAAAGGCGGCTTCTGGAGAGCAATGAGAACCTTGTTCAGATCCCAGGGTTCCAATGGCCGTCTGTAAGGAGGAACGATATGACAAACTCCTTGGAGAAACGTGCGTACTTTAGAAAGCCGTGCCAAGCGCTTCTGAAAGAATACGGATAGCGCGGAGACTTGACCCTTAAGCGAGCTAAGCGACAAACCTTTTTCCAACCCAGACTGCAGGAAGGAAAGAAAAATTGGCAATGCAAATGGCCAGGGAGAAAACCCTTGAGCCAAGCACCACGCTAAGAATATCTTCCACGTCCTGTGATAGATCTTAGCTGAGGATGGTTTTCTAGCCTGTCTCATTGTGGCAACAACTTCATGAGATAAACCTGAGGCCGCTAGGATCCAGGACTCAATGGCCACACAGTCAGGTTCAGGGCCGCAGAATTCAGATGGAAAAACGGCCCTTGAGACAGCAAGTCTGGTCGGTCTGGTAGTGCCCACGGTTGGCCCACCGTGAGATGCCACAGATCCGGGTACCACGACCTTCTTGGCCAATCTGGAGCGACGAGTATGGCTCGATGGCAGTCGGACTTGATTTTCCGGAGAACTCTGGGTAACAACGCTAGAGGTGGGAACACATAGGGGAGTCGGAATTGCGACCAATCCTGAACCAAGGCGTCTGCCGCCAGCGCTCGGTGATCGTGAGACCGTGCCATGAAAACTGGGACCTTGTTGTTGTGCCGTGACGCCATCAGATCGACGTCCGGCGTCCCCCAGCGGCAACAGATCTGCTGAAACACGTCCGGGTGAAGGGACCATTCTCCTGCGTCCATGCCCTGGCGACTGAGAAAGTCTGCTTCCCAGTTTTCCACGCCTGGGATGTGAACTGCGGATATGGTGGACGCTCTGCTTTCCACCCACGTCAAAATCCGCTGGACTTCTTGAAAAGCTTGGCGACTGCGTGTTCCCCCTTGGTGGTTGATGTACGCCACCGCCGTGGAATTGTCCGACTGAATCCGAATCTGCTTGCCTTCCAGCCATTGTTGGAAGGCTCGCAGGGCAAGATAGATTGCTCTGATTTCCAGAACATTGATCTGCAGGGTGGACTCTTCCTGAGTCCACGTCCCCTGAGCCCTGTGGTGGAGAAACACCGCTCCCCACCCTGATAGGCTCGCATCCGTCGTGACCACTGCCCAGGACGGGGGAAGGAACGACTTTCCCTGTGACAATGAGGTGGGGAGAAGCCACCAACGCAGAGAGTCCTTGGCCGTCTGAGAGAGGGAGACAGTCCTGTCGAGGGACGTCGATTTCCCATCCCATTGGCGTAGAATGTCCCATTGTAGAGGGCGCAGATGAAACTGCGCGAACGGGACTGCCTCCATTGCTGCTACCATCTTTCCTAGGAAATGCATGAGGCGCCTCAGTGAGTGCGACTGGCTCTGAAGGAGAGATTGCACTCCAGTCCGTAGCGAGCACTGCTTGTCCAGTGGAAGCCTCACTATCGCTGAGAGAGTATGAAACTCCATGCCAAGATAAGTCAGAGATTGGGTCGGGGTTAGATGAGACTTTGGAAAGTTGATAATCCACCCGAAACTCTGGAGAGTGTCTAGTGCCACCTTCAGACTGTGTTGGCATGCCTCTTGAGAGGGTGCCTTTATAAGCAGGTCGTCTAGATACGGGATGACCGAGTGACCCTGCGAGTGCAGAACAGCTACTACTGCTGCCATGACTTTGGTGAAGACCCGGGGGGCTGTTGCCAGACCGAAAGGTAACGCTACGAACTGCAGGTGTTCGTCGTGTATGACGAAGCGTAGGAAACGCTGATGCTCTGGTGCAATCGGCACGTGGAGATACGCATCTTTGATATCTATTGATGCTAGAAAATCTCCTTGAGACATTGAGGCTATGACGGAGCGTAGGGATTCCATCCGGAACCTCCTGACTTTTACGTGTCTGTTGAGCAACTTTAGATCCAGGACGGGTCGATACGATCCGTCCTTTTTTGGGACCACAAACAGATTGGAGTAAAAACCGTGACCTTGTTCCTGAAGAGGGACGGAGGTCACCACTCCTTCCGCCTTTAGAGCGGCCACCGCCTGCAACAGAGCATCGGCTCGGTCTGGTGGTGGAGAAGTTCTGAAGAAACGAGTTGGCGGACGAGAACTGAACTCTATCCTGTACCCGTGAGACAGAATATCCCTCACCCAACGGTCTTTGACGCGTGACAGCCAAATGTCGCCAAAGTGGGAAAGCCTCCCACCGACCGCGGGTGTGGGAATCGGAGACCGCAAGTCAGGAGGACGCCGTCTTGGCAACGGTTCCTCCGGCTGTCCTTTTTGGGCGTGACTGAGACCTCCAAGAATCTGAGCGTCTCTGGTCTTTTTGAGTCTTTTTTGACGAGGCGAATTGGGACCTGCCCAGTCCTCGAAAGGACCGATAACCAGACTGACCCTTCCTCTGTTGGGGTTTGTTTTGTCTGTGTTGCGGTAAGGATGAGTCCTTACCCTTGGAGTGTTTGATGATGTCATCCAAACGCTCTCCAAACAATCGGTCACGAGAAAAAGGCAAATTGGTTAAGCACTTCTTGGAATGAGAATCTGCTTTCCAATGTCTCAACCACAGGGCCCTACGCAAAACAACGGAGTTGGCTGACGCCACTGCCGTGCGGCTTCGCAGAATTCCTTGTCTGGGTCTCCCCGGCTCCCCTCTGCAGCTCAGCGTGTCAGCAGGAATGGCTGCCGGCGTCTGTGGAGAGGGGCGGTCCGTGGGAGTTCCCAAACAAAAGTGCGGGAAACAGTGTCCCCTCTGTGCCTACTGTGAGGGCTGGAGTATGTAAAAACGACTCCAGCCCTCAGCGCTGATGCACTGACCAGCGTCCCGCCCCTCTCCTGACTGGCAGGTCTGGGGGCGGGAACGAACGGAAGCAGGCCGCAAAAGCCGGGGACTCGAGTTATCAGCGCGGCCGCCGTAAAAGCGCGGGCCGCGCTGAAGTCCCCGGCGCACTACAAGTGCCAGCCGCGCCGCAGTCCCAGCGGCCGGCGCGACCGATTCCCAGAAGTGTGCCTGCTTCAGCGAAGCTGAATGAGGCCATGGCACAAGCGCCGTAGCGCTGATGTCCCCCGGCGCACTACAACACCCAGCATGCTGCGGTGTGAGCGCCAAATGCACGGGGACACAGAGTACCTTGAGGAAGCAGGGCCATGTCCCTGATGTACTCCGCTCCATCCAGCATCTTCTCCAGGGGCTGTAGATGGAGCACGGTCTCAGTGCCTGGAGACCAGTAAATCCCACTTCACCCAGAGCCCTGTAAAAAGGGATGGGGAAGGAATCAGCATGTGGGCTCCTGCCGCCGTACCCGCAATGGGTACCTCAACCTTACAAACACCTCCGACATACAGTGGGGTGAGAAGGGAGCATGCTGGGAGCCCTGTATTGGCCCTCTTTTCTTCCATCCGACATAGTCAGCAGCTGCTGCTGACTAAAAACAATGGAGCTATGCGTGCGTGTCTGACCTCCTGCGCACAAAGCTAAAACTGAGGAATCCGTACTCCTACGGGAGGGTGTATAGCCAGAAGGGGAGGGGCCTTACACTTTTAAGTGTAGTTCTTTGTGCGGCCTCCAGAGGCAGTAGCTATACACCCACTGTCTGGGTCTCCCAATTAGGAGCGAAAAAGAAATACTTGCTACTTAGTGTTGGTATATAACATAAAATCCCAATAAAATACATTTAAAGGGGCATTCCCATTTCAAAAATCCTATTTGATGAATGCGTGCCCACGATCAGTGTTCGCAGAAATTTTGATGTAGCGTGTTTTTGCTGCGTCCAAAACGCTGTGGTGTACAGTACAAGCATAGTGGATGGATTTCTAGAAATCCCGTGCACACTGTGCTTGTTTTTTCCGCAGCAAACACTGACCTGTGGTATGGCTTCCCAAGCCGCAGCATGTCAATTGTTTGCGCATTAAACCCTGATCATGGGTACAAGCAGCTGCGGTCTCCTGCGGAGGAGACTCGCGGATCCGCAGGTCAGGACCCGCTGCGTTCAGGATGTAGCGAGTCCTGATCGTGGGCACATACCCTAATATGTAGTAGATGTAATAATATTAGCAAATACCTCCAGTTAGAAACCATAGTTAACTGATTAGCTACGGTGCTTACATCATGTCCAGGGCATTGCAGCAGCTTAGGCATCCATGGTTACATCCACTAGCAACTGTGTCTCTATATATGAGTGGTGGTTACCAAAGATACCCAAGCTACTACAATGC